>NW_009207773.1:0-15989 GCF_000690835.1 Fulmarus glacialis
CACCACTCAGCTTGGTGTCATCAAACGCCATCCACCCATTCATCTCGGGAAGGGAAGGAGCGGCAGTGGCTCCCACGTTGCTGCAGCGTTCCCGGTCTGTTCTGCCTCAGGGATTTCTGCATTTCTCACCCAGCGAAACGGCGCTGCTGAGCCGCCCTGGCACGTTGGTTTGCTGCTGGTGAGCATGCTAGGATTACCGCTCTGGTGAGTCAAGCCCGAGGTGACTGTGTAAGCGTTTCAAAGCAACAGACTGTTTCAATTAACAAAAGGTCTAACCTTGGAAAGAGAGAAAAATAACCCAATACCCTCGATGGGAAAAGAAATCGGTGAGTAATCTGCTCTGGGAACAGCCAGAATAGGAGGTTGGACACCTGAGCAGCCGCACTTTTAACTTGTGCTGCTAAACACCCTATTTCACCTGCTGGAAAAAACTGATGTTTTAGTGGGATGCTCAGGAAAGGGGGATGATGCAAGTGGAGATGGTTGTTTCTGACTTATTACTCTTGCTTAGGGACATCGGTGTCCAGAGAACACACCATCAATCCCCAAGTACCTCCTAAGTATCTGCTAGGAAAAGCTGTTGAGTTTGCTCTGCTTGCAGCTCTAGAAGTTTGGTCTCCTTGCAGCTCTATAGATGAAAAACATGGATATTCCCAGGATGAAAAAACTGTTTCCAGCAAATCAGGCCCATGCCCAAGTCCTCCCCTATTCTCCAGCCACCACCTCGTGGTCCCTGCCAGAGGGCCAAACCCTGCACAGAGCAGGGAGGCAGAGCAACGGGTACAAGGCTGCAGAAAAAGCAGAAGTGAAATAATAGTAATAATAATAACAAAAATAAAATCCCGACTGAGCAAGCTGCTCTTCCCACACCGCAGGCAGCTGCCTGCCTGACTTGGCTGCCCAGTGTACCTATCGTTTTGGTACACGTCCACGCTGCTGTTCAGCTCCTCCAGCTCCTCTTTCAGCAGCTGCAGGTTGGAGTTCACGTAGCTCAGCTCCAGGGCGACCGTCTCTTTGACCTTGTGGTTACTGGTGGCCCTGCAAGACAAGGATCATGTGGATCAAACCTTCCCCATTCGATCAATGCCTTTATTTATCAACACTTGGTTGCATTGATAAATAGAGATTAAGTTATCCGGCAGTGCAATACCATGTGCATCCATCCAAACCTTCCCGCAGAACTGTGCCTCTTGCTCTGCACATGATCACAGAATGGTTTGGGTTGGAAAGGACCTTTAAAGGTCATCTAGTCCAACCCCCTGCTGTGGGCAGGGACATCTTTCACTAGATCAGGTTGCTCAGAGCCCCGTCCAACCTGGCCTTGAATGTTTCCAGGGATGGGGCATCTACCACCTCTCTGGGCAACCTGTGCCCGGGTTTCATCACCCTCATTGTAAAAAATTTCTTCCTTATATCTAGTCTAAATCTACCTTCTTTTAGTTTAAAACCATTCCCCCTTGTCCTGTTGCAAGAGGCCTTGCTAAAAAGTCTGCCGCCGTCTTTCCTATAAGCCCCCTTTAAATACTGAAAGGCTGCAATATGGTCTCCCCGGAGCCTTCTCTTCTCCAGGCTGAACAACCCCAACTCTCTCAGCCTTTTGGGACTGGGGAAGCCAGAGCATCCAGACCGCTGTGCCATGGAGGTTGAGGCCAGGCAAAACTCGTTACAGTGTTGCACCCTGCTTAGATGAACCCGCTATTTCTGCCCCAGAGCAACCTTCCCCACCTTCCCCAGAGCACCTCCAGTGCAGTTTCAGATTTGGCTATGAGCACTCAAAGCGCTCACCCACATCAAATAAAAGTGCTTTATGGTTGGGTTTGAGGAGGAAAAACTTATTTTTGGGTGCAAACAACCCTTTTGCAAGAGAAGGGGGCTTGCTGTGCTCGCCCATTAGTAGAGCCAGACCCTGCCCTCCCTTCCCCACTCATGCAGGTCAGGAGATGTAAACACCAAGGATTGATTTCAGCTGCCTGTTCCCAGCAAGACAAGCTCCCAGGCTGATTATAACCTTCTTATCTGCTCCAAAGGAAAGCAGGGAGAGATAACCCAGAGCTGGCAGTGTGCAGTCCAGCCGTCGGCTGAAAGGAGCTCTGGCTGCTCGTGCTAAATCACACCAGGCTCCAGGAAAAACAACACGTGCATGAGCTCTGCTCAGCCAGGGCACCGCTTTCCCCCAGCTTTTGCAGAGCACGTTGCCTTCAACTTGTGTTTTTTCTGGATAGGACCCTTCAGGGGTCTTACCCTGACCTGGCTGAGGAAGGAGCTATGCTGTTTTTCTTTTAAGATGCTGGTCCTTTAGTGTTTCCTCCCCTGACTCCCCTTTGCTGGGATTTCCCATGACCAATGCATTTTTTCGTTCTAAACAAAGCAAAACCACAGCAGGTCCAAAGATCTCCACGGCCACTTCCATTTAAACATCCTTCAGCATTTCTGCAATTCCCCATACAGTATCAGCACAGTAATCACAGTCTTTCCATATAAACCAGTATTTAGTCGCTATTTTAGTCCTCCACGCATCACAACACCTCCAGGACACAGGTGCATCACTGCTGTTGCTACAATTTTCTTCTAATATGAATTAAAGAGTTTCCCCTTCTTGCTCCCAGCTGGCAACAATATCTTTTTTTTTTTTGATTTCTTATATTACCAATAGGTGATTTGTGCTGATTTGCAACCCAGCAATACCAGGGTAACATTTGCATATACACATGATCTATTTCTGACCAGTGCTTTCATCCTTCTCTGCAGCAAAAAGGACATATCACCCCACAATGCCCAATTTTGCTCTGCAGGATTTTGCACACACGTGCAAGTTTTTCCAGGATTTGTCACCAGGTTAAGGTTTTAAAGCCCAATGTATCTTCAGGGCACTTCATTTTGCACTCTGCAAGTGCCACATGCAGCAATTAAAAGCACAGTAACTCTCAGAGGGTAATTTAGGGGAGCACTCGATCATTTCCATGAGCAAACCTGCACTGATGCGCTTCGTGCTTGCTGTCCGGGGCAAGTGCCGATCTCCATGTGAGCACGCAGAGCCTACATGTCTCCATCAACCTCCTCCGTGAAGTTATCAGCTGTTTGTTTAGCTAACACCAAACAAAGACTTCTGATTTTTTTTTTTATTTTATTTCTTTTTAAGAAACCGGTTTATTGGCGACACCTTTATCTCCCTGATTGCTTCCCTCAGCCCCAGTATTTGAACAAGAAAGCAGAAGGTTTCTGCTGCCTCTGCCCATTTATTTATCCAGCAAACAAACCCTCTTAACACCGCTGAGCAAATACCACGTGCGTTTTTTCCAACACACCATTCATGGCAACCTCTCCAGGAAAGGGGACCGATATGCTGAACAAGAACAGTTCATGAGATTATTTTTTAAAGCATTGAGGGTGGGTTTTTTTTTTTTTAAGAGGCAAAGAAACCAGCAAGTTCAGCTGCAAACTCTGCTCCAAGCTGGGCAACCCACAGCTTTTTCTATTTGCATTTAGCACTAGCCTAGAGAGATGCAAAGGAAGTTTCTCCGTGCAACTCAAGCCTATAATTTTTAAGCAATAACCTTTATACTTACAACATAATCCCCTCCCTCAGCCTTCTACTTCAGGCACAAGTTGATTTTTCTTATACATCCCCCTCTCCCCCCAGATTTCCCATGTTTCATAAGCTCTGGGCACCGTAGCACCCAGAAACCCACATTATTACTCAGCTGCAAAGTGGACCTGTGGGAGGGAGGGAAAGTGACTGCTACCAAAAGACATTAAAACTGCTGATCCAGCAAAAAAGAAAAAAGCCCCATCAGTGCATTTCCCTGACCAATTAATTAAGATGTGTTTTGCATCACATTTTTGCTCACTCCCCTGCATGCGGCTCCAATTCCTGATTTGCACCAAAACCACGGCCAGACACGTTTCTGCTAAGCCAGCACATTTTCCCCTATTTTATTTTTTTGTTTTAATAATAGAGGGGAGTCACGTGGAGTGGCACACATTGGGATTTCATGGCCTTTTTTTAATTAGATGAGGCATGGCAGCCTGGTTGAAGCAGCAGGGTATGGGGGCTGTAACCTCACCTCCCCCAGGAAGCCCAACTGTCCTCATCCATTGGTAAAATACCATTTCTTCCTATAGTTTGGTGGAGCAACTATTACTCCCTTCTTCCAGGTGCAGATGTCACTGATGTTAAATCATTCAAGTTCAGAAGTGAGAAGTCAATCGTATTTTATTGGGGGGAAAAAAGATGAACAAAATGGCAAAATATGCCAAAAAAAGCTATTTTAGCTCAGCCTTATAATATTGTCTTATATTAACAGACCTGCCCATGTGCTCCAATATCCTACAGGAATATAAGATAAACACAAGAGCTACAAAAAAAGGTCATCCTCAGGTTAAAAAAGGTAAAATAGCTGCAAAAATCATGCGATTGCACCATGATTGCATCATGACCGCTCTACAGAGGAAGGCATTAATGCGCTGGCTTTATTTGTGCTGGACCAGCTGCAATCTGAAAGCCATGCAAAGGTACCAACTTCTGCACCATCCCATAAATGCATCCTCCAAATAGGTGAAGAGCCACTGGACTGCACCCATCGGCAAAGACATACCTGAAATTTCAGATTCTCCTCCTGGAAGCACTGGGATGGGGATTTTTGGAACTAAAGCTGGATTTGATCCATTTGCTGGAGTTATCAGGCAGGAGCTCTGTAGTCCAAGCTCAATCCCAGTTAAAGATTTATTCCTATTATTTCATCTGCTCACAGCCTGCTTTGTACCAGTCTTCCAGGATATTAAAATGATAATTTTTCATTAAAATCTATAGCATCAGCATTGCACCAAGTGGAGGGCAGGCATTTCTAGGATGAATGCTGCAAAGTCAAGGGAAGACTGAGAAACCCCAACCTTAGCCATGGGAGTGCCAGCATCAGCTACCTCCTAGACAACAAGACCACAGGGAAGGACCAAGGAAAACATCCCCAGCCAAATGCCAAATCCCCAGACCAGAGGGATGCTCCAGGGATCAGGACTCACCTGAAGAGGTTTTCTGCCCCCGCTCGCATCCTCATCTCCTTGTTGATCTGCTGGTTAATCCGCGCCCGGCGATGCTGCAGTTTGCTGCGCTGGGTCTGGGCGAAGGGGTCACAGCCCTGCTGAAAGAGAGGGGCAAGGACTCACCAAAAAAAACCCCACTATTTTGGGATTAAAAATGGCACTTTCAGAGTCCGGCATTGCACTTGAAATAAAAGGTTCATTACCCAATACCACATGTTGCTTACAGCAATTTATTTTCTAAGCTATTCAGAAAAGGCTTCCCAAATACAACCACGAAGGGATTCAGGAACCAAGCATCTCCTTTCCAGGGTCTCGCCATTCAGACACAAGACAAGATCCAGGGAGCTGCAGATGAGCTCAATATAACCCTCGAGCTTGGGAACAGATGTGACCCTACATCTGTAAGTGCTCCCATCTCCTGCCAGCTATAGGGGATCGAGCACAGGCAGCAAGTCAAGAGTTCATGGGGGTGGAGAAACAAATTGCACAAAGCAGTAAATTAAATCCATCCCTGCCTCCTTCTTTGGCTTCGGCTCGGACTTTCTGTAGACAGGGAAACATGTTTAATCTCCGACTTCAGGAAATAACAGACGGCAATATCCCTCTGTCTCGCGGGGGCAAGAGGTTATTATGGGATGCCCCAGGCAGAGAGGCTGCTGCGAGGAGGGTCTCTGAATCTGAGGCCATAAAAGCTCTGCCCAAGCAGAGATTATTTCCATTGTGCAAGGAGCAGTTCAGATGGATGAAATGAACCTCTAAAAGACCCCTGGATAAAAAAAAAAAACAAAACCCAAAAAAACCCAACTCTGTTTGGGAGGGCACAAGGCTGGGCAGTTTAAGAGGATGGAGACCTCCGAGCCAGCACAAAGCACGGGCAGATCCCTCCAAGACCATATTAAGATCCACTATAGCACTAAGAGAAATTACTCAAAGCCACTATTTCACCCTCTCACTTCCCTTAGAAAACCTCCATTTGCCGTGCACATCAATCTCACCCTGCTCCCCACTGCTTTACGTCCACCACTGCCAGTGGACCCCTACATCGAGACCCCTACATCCACATCAAGAAGGGGTTTTGCCACCCAAGAGACTCTACAGAGCTCCAACAGTGCCTGCTCTCGTCCTGTCCAAAACACCTTCTCAGCTGATTTCGTCGATTAGAGACCTCAGTAGGCTTCACCAGGTCTCACCTCATCCTCCAGGATGGGTCACAACTGTCTCAAATCCAACAAGCTGGGGCAAGGTTGTAGTGAGGTGCTGGTCTCTTCTCCCAAGTAACCAGCGATAGGACGAGAGGAAATGGCCTCAAGTTGTGCCAAGGGAGGTTTGGACTGGACATTAGGAAAAATTTCTTTACTGAAAGAGTGGTCAGGCCTTGGCACAGGCTGCCCAGGGAAGTGGTGGAGTCCCCATCCCTGGAAGTATTTAAAAGACGTGTAGATGAGGCGCTTAGGGACATGGTTTAGTGGGCATGGGGGTGTTGGGTTGACGGTTGGACTCAATGATCTTAGAGGTCTTTTCCAACCATAATGATTCTATGAACGCTTGATTACCTCTCCAGAAGACACTGTAGGTTCCAGTTACTCTGGGAAAACTTCTAACAAATTATTTGATGTTTCTGGGGAAGTAGGAAAGGATAAAAAGAAATCCTTACTCAAAAAAGGATGAGACCAGCTTTGATTAGTAAGTAGGGAATGGAAAATTCTGCATTTTCATGGACTTCAGCTTTCTGAAAATTCATTTCTTGTATTTGAAGTCCACTAAGTGGTATCCCCTTTGAAAAGGATCCAGGATTAACATTGGCATTTTCATTTAAGTGAAAGATTTGAGCTCCTAATTGGTACATTGGAGACTGAGGAATCAGAGTCACTCCATCTGGTCCATAAATCTACAGGCTTAATGCTTCACAGTAATCCATGAATTTGTTGAAATTACGGAAGGAACAAGCTGGAAGAATGAGACCCTGATTATTCTGGACAAGCAATTAAGTGGGACGTTAAGGAAAACAACCCAACAGCTGCACAAATCTTAGGTCTGAGACACTCAGGAGCAAATACAGTAAAGGTTAATCCGGAAGTGCCACTTCTGGATTTGCCTTGGGGGAAGCCATCCATCCTGCACATATTGTTGCCTCCCTAGGGAAAAATCCAGAAATTGGAAGAAAAAGGAAAAGGATGAGGAATCCCACACCACGAAGCCCAAGAAGCTAGAAGGAGCTGGGTCATTGCTGAACATGGCCCTTGGAAAAAACCCAACCCAACCATGCAGGCACTACTCAAATCTGAGCACCCAGAGGCTCCCAAAGCAAAGAAGACAGCACCAAACTCTTGTCTAGAAAGTAGCTGCTCATTCAGATGTAGTCCAAGATATTGCACAAGTATTTCTTTTACTAATTAAAGGCCGATTACAAACATTGTGCCTTCAAAGATGTTTCTTCATACAGTGCAAGACATTAACCTACATATGGAAGTTAAAGCTTAAGGGGGTGAAAGAAGCCGTAAAGAGGTGGTGGTGCTTATTAAAATTTCAGAAGTGCCTCAGGTTTACAGATGAGAGCTATGCGCGCTTGTCAGCTCCAGAGATACACAAGCCAAATGGGTATGCGAATATATCCAAATACATGCAAGTGAGCAGGATCCAGGCCCCCTCTCTCTGCCTCCAGAGCCATAAAAATCCATCCAAAACTCAACAGCCCTGGTAGCAACTGTTGGAGGTGGAAAGCACCTCTTCTCTACCTCCAGCTCTTCCTACCAGAGCTTTCATCACCTTTGAGAACTCTCCACTTCTTGCAAAGGTTTGCTTGAAAGCAGTCAGAGGATTAAGTTTTTTTCGGGGGGAAGAAGAGCAAAGACTACCTGAATACATGGGCAGGAGGCCAGAGGAACCGCAGGTGAGAGATCATGGAAGAGGCACAAGTGGAAGGACTATCCAAAACACAGGGAAGGTCCATGAACACCTCCTTGTCTGGAGACAAGGCAAGAATAAACTAAGTAAGAAAAGAAGCGAGATGCAGAGTGACATGAGAAGACACTAGGATGGCTCTTTAAGATATTCAAAACCAGCGTTAAAATCTCTTCACTGCAAAAGCAATTAAGGGATTTAGCTAATTGACTTGGCAGCTCCCCACTTCTCCCATGCCCGGCTTGAGACAACACCAACAGGCAAAATTTGAGTCACCACAGTGTCAAAGCTGATGAACAAGAACCCTCTCAAGCATGCAAACAGAGAAGCACTGATCACTTAATCACGTTAATCACTCCATCTTTCCACAAGGGCACAAAGGAGCTGCCCTCCAGGAACACTTGCAAGTTCTGATGCAGCTGGGGACCAAACACGGTTCAACAACATCCAGGACATCACAGCATTTGGATTTGCTTGGACTTGGAGAGGGAGGTGCTGGGCTCTTCTCCCTGGGATCCAGAGATAGGACGCGTGGGACTAGTTCAAAGCTGCACCAGAGGAGGTTTAGACTGGTCATTAGGAAGCATTTCTTTACCTAAAGGGTGGTCAAACACTGGAACAGGCTTCCTAGAAAGGTGGTTGATGCCCCAAGCCTGTCAGTGTTTAAGAGGCATTTGGACAATGCCCTTAACATGCTTTAACTTTTGGTCAGCCCTGAATTGGTCAGACAGTTGGACTAGATGATCACTGTAGGTCCCTTCCAACTGAAGGAGTCTATTCTATTCTCCCTCATAGACACTAAGCCATTTGTAGACCTGCGAGGTTTCTTTCCCCATCTGAACACTGGGTGTCTTTTCAATCTAATTTAATGAGATAGTTATCAATCCCCATCCAGGCTCCTAAGCCAACAGCAAAAAGGTACCGGAAAGTCAGGTATTGGAGCACCTGATGTAATACCAAAGCCCTGTGAGGATGTCGAGTCAGGATCTCGAGACTTGCTGCCCTTAGGGACTTCACATGATCTCCCCGCACCTTGCTTTCCTCCTCACCCTTCATGAAGTTGGGTAACTGCAGTAACCCGTGGGACTGCAGCACATCTCGCCTCGAGAGGATCTGCTGTCAGTCCCAAAGCATCATCCTGGGCTGGCATGGGCCAATATAAGTATTACACCAAGGCCACCGTGGGGAACAACCAAGCCTACTCTGCAGCTGCTCCTGGAGCACTGCAGAAATGATGTTATTTCACAAATATTGGAGCAAGAAGGAAATTCAGCTCTAGAATAAGATGCTTAGCCCAGGTTAACTTACATATGAAAGGAAACACTATCACAAGCAAAAAAGGCCATATTTAAATCAAAAGGTAGATAAGGGAGGTAGAGAATCAAGAGGAAAGCATGCCCATCCTCCAACAGCTTGCGTTCAAAGGAACCAACACTTGGCCTGTGCCTGTAGTCTCCAAGTTGCAACCAAAAGCTAAAAACTACGGCACAGTTTCTAAAGCAAGCAGTGACGGATTTAAGCATGCCTTACATAAGGGAGGCACAGAGAAAAAAAAACACCAAAACCCACTGTTAGGTTATAAAAGGGATTTTCCTTGCTTAATTCTTCTTTGTACAAGCTCTTGAGGTCAACCCTTTAAGGTCAGAAGAAAGATGTGTTATTTCAACCAGCCTCTCGGGCTTTGGGGTCCACCTAGGGACGTCAATAGAAGAGTAAAGTTGGGTGCTTAAGAAGTGGCCACGTTGAACGTGAGATTTCTTAGCCTTCCTAGTTTGAAGCTTTTACAAAGGAGAAGCGAACATATAACTCTTCCAGTAAGAGGCCATAAATTGTGTAGCAGCCAGGGAACAGCCCAGCTTGTATATACGCAGAGGCCAGCATAAGTTAAGAAAGCCATGAAAATGAATGAGGTGTGGGTCATTAAGTTATACGAGTTGTGTCCAGCTCTGAAGTTTATTGCCTCCGACAAAGCAGGATTAGAGCCAGTATTATTGTAGCAAGGCCATTTTATGCTCAGAAGACATCTGTCAAATAACATTGTGTTCAACCCTCGGTATGGAAAGATGACAGCGTTACAGAAAGCGCTCAGCCAATACCTCCACGTAAGGGAGAAAAGGGAAGAGGTCAGAAGACCCGTTCCAGAGGAGGCCAAGACAAACACATCCGCTTTGAGGGATATCAAGGTTTCTGCCAACTCAAACTCGATCTTTGAAGGGAACATATACAATGATGTAATGGTGTTAGCAACTCCTCAACACCTCTTCCAGTTCAAGAGTACCCATCTGGGGTGTTAAATAGGGCAATTATGTGGTTAGGTTTCCTTCTATAAGCAAGTCCTTAGGGAATGTTTATTTAGAGATGATCACCAAGTGTACTTTGCACTTCACATCTCCAGTAAACACAAGGAGATGAAGCCTGGATACATCTTGGGTGACAAGACACACCTAGAGCGTTATTTGTGACCCCGGTGCCAAAACAAGGCCACCACCTCCCAGCCTTCCCAGCACTAATGACAGAAAAAACTAATCACCTGTAGGAAGAGGTGGATGCCAGCAAGTCCAAAGGACAAAGCCACACACAAAGGGACTAAGTTCTGCTCTTTTGATTCTGCTAGAAGAACAGGAACTCGGTCGCTGGAAGCAACTGAGCAAAAGCAAAACGTAAGCATATGAAGCAAAGAAAGGATGACTGCGAGCTGTTACTGTGACACCCGTGAGAAGGGAAAACACGATCCTAGGATGTGCTGCTAAAGTTATAAGCAAGAGAGAAATGGAGATGCAGATCCGGTTGATTAAGGGGCTTCTGCATCCCTGTCCAGAGGAACAGGCACAGATCAGGAGCATGCTGATAAAAAGCCAGGCATGGATCTCTTCAGAGAAATGAGGAAGGGGTCTGTAGCTGGGATTTAAATTATAGCCCCAACAGGTATCACAGCAAAAGCTCCCAGCTACCTACAGAGCTTGGCTGGATCACAGGAGGTGCTCTACAGCCTACCTGCTGAAACATGGACCAAGCCGTGCCATCTCCAAGACTGGCTTTAGCCACAAAACAGTCACCACCAGGATTATTGCCAATTACAGCAGCTGGAGAGTGCCCACAGAACAGCAGGAGAAACTAAAGAAGTTTAATTTGCACGTAGACTGGAAACATCCATAATACAGCAGTGGTGAGACGAGTCATCACCTGGTGCTGACCTAGGCTATAGAGCCAGCCCCACCACCGAGCAGACAACCTTCACATCCCCAAGGACAGGGAAGTTCAAGGAGAAAGCTGCAAGGGGAACAGGGCACTAGCCAGCCTTGTATCACTGCCATGTGGGTACACAAACACATGGAGACCCTTGGTGCCAGACAACGCAATATCTAAGGGATGACCTGCTGCTTCAGGGAAGTCAGGCATTTTTTCCCCACAATTCTCTCTCCTTTTTCAATGAGGGAATCACCTGGTTTCATGGAAATCAAGTTATCTGCCCTAAAACTTGTCATTAAGGTCATGCACTACACATGGTCAGCAGCACATCTGCACCACCATCTTGGTACCCCATGTCAGACAATACAGGCCTGGATCCAGTCTCACAACGTAAAGCGATGTGGTTGATAACAGACAACCAGAGCTCAGGGACACAGCTGAGGACTAACAGCAGGATTGGGCCCATCTCAGCTTCCACTGCTCAGACTAACTTGGGAGATGGTGGATACCATGAATATGTTAAGCGTAGCCCAGCTGCATTTAGCAAAGGGACCAACAATGCTCATCTGCTACATCCCCTGAAGCCTCAACTGCCTTCAGCATTTCCATTATCCCAGACTGCTGCACATGTTCCTAAAAGCCTTAAGGATTATTTTGTTTTAATTTTATAATTTATCCCTCCCAGAGAATAGACAGCTTATTGCTTTTTTTAAGGGAGGGAGTCAAAAGGCATCAAGAGTGTTACTATTCAACCCCCCACGCCCCAGGGAAGAAAGAGGACACGGTTCAACTCTTCTGTTGGACAACCCATTGGGGTTTCACTCATATGACCTCTCCATCTCCAGTGCTGCCTTGTTCCCTCTTCACACCAACCAGTTGCTAAGGTTGATTGCTCAGGGCATAAATACACCCCTCAGACAAAATGGCAGGAGCTCTGCTGCAGCCTGGCTCCCCGTGACTCACCTCCACCTCATGATCAGGGCCACAAAAATGATCAGAGGGATGGAACACCTCTCTTATGAAGAAAGGCTGAGAGAGTTGGGGTTGTTCAGCCTGGAGAAGAGAAGGCTTCGGGGAGACCTTATTGTGGCCTTTTAGTACTTAAAGGGGGCTTCTAAGAAAGGTGGAGACAGACTTTTTAGCAGGGCCTGTTGCGACAGGACAAGGGGGAATGGTTTTAAACTAAAAGAGGGTAGATTTAGACTAGGTATAAGGAAGAAATTTTTTACAATGAGGGTGGGGAACCCTGGCCCAGGTTGCCCAGAGAGGTAGTAGATGCACCATCCCTGGAAACATTCAAGGCCAGGTTGGATGGGGCTCTGAGCAACCTGATCTAGTTGAAGATGTCCCTGCCCATGGCAGCGGGGTTGGACCGGATGACTTTTAAATGCCCCTTCCAACCCAAACTATTTTATGAGTCTATGATCTCCTCCTACCCCAGCAGTTCCCACAAAAGCCACCCCAGGTGCTCCTTCTACACACACAGAGAGAGAACTGGCAGTCAGAATAAAATAAATAATATGAAAAACCCCACCTTTGGAGCCTTAGGCAAAGCCAAGCAAGGCTACAAAACAAGCCTGAGATATCTCAGTTTGACACCTGATAACCACAAGGGCCATGTTCCAGATAAAACCACAGCAACCTTTGGACATCATGAGTCACCCTATCTGCAAACTGTCCTCTCATCCAGAGAGGGAATTCCTTTAAGTAGGACTGGGATTCATGGGCAATGCCAAAGCCGTGCCAGTTTGGGTTTGTTGCTAACCCTGAAGGTCCCCAGTCTTCAGAACTGTCTGCTTAGTGAGTCCTGGGTGGTGAGCTCCTACACCATTCACCACCACCAAGTGAGCTACCAACCAACCTTTCCAGCACTACCAGTCTGCGCTCACAATGCAATTAAAGAAAATGGCACACGAAGAAGCACAAGGTGCTAAAGCACAAGGAAACCAGATGGCTTGTGCTCAGGAAGCCTCCAAGCCCACCAGGGATGGTGAATGAAGAGCCAAAGATCAGTGCTTGGGAGGGTCAAGCACCAACCGCCAAGCGTAATTCAGGCAGAGGTGGGCAACTCCATGAGAGTTGGTCAAGACCAAGCTGCGTTTGCTCTCTGCTAATTCACCCAGCTTGCATCAAGGCACATTACAGAATATCAACATTTGCTCTCTAGTTAAAACTAGGGCAAAATACCTGCGCAGGGACAAGGAACAGTCAAACCCAACAACAATCTCTGCAGCTCTAGGAAGCGCTGACACACAAGCTACCGCTGTCATTAACAAAGGTACCCTTGATCCATGACCCCAACCCTGTGCATTGAACACGTGGTCTCCAGCTGCAACCTCAACCCTACAGGTTTTACTCAGCAATTGCTTACAACATCTCCCACTGAAAAAAAATAGGCAGGTACTTACTTTCATCCACTCTCAGGAGCAATAATATTTCCTAACAGAGTTTTGTGCCCAAAAAGGGATGTTTCCAAGTACACAGATGATCCAGCAGCTGGAAAACTTGCTGTAGAAATAGGGTAATTGGAGCATCAAGCTCTCAGCACCTATTTTATTTCCAGAACCACACTGGTCTAAAAGCTATTTTGACAGAGTCAAAGCTGTCAACTGGGATTATTACTCCTCTTTGCAACCCACGAGTTTGAGGCAGGCCAGCACAGGACAAGTGGCCAAGTGACCCTGGTTTGGCCGCGTTAGCCTGTGGGATAGAGAGCAAAACAAAAGCTGGAGAACCACTCCACACACAAAAGCAAGCTTTAAAATTCTTTTTTAAAAGATTATTGATAATTTCCTTCTCCTCCTGGGCCAAGGGCATTTCAGAAAGTAGCATGGGCTGTTACTAGAAGACAACCAGTAGGTCACAACAAATGTTTTTGCTCCCTGAACATCTATTTTTATATAAAAGTCCCTATCACAAAACTAATCTCATGAAGCACTCCAGCTGAAAGCTGTTTTTCTGTGGGAGACTTTACCAGCTAAAACCTCTAAAACCTTTTATTGAGAATATGGTTACATCACACAGCCTTTTAACAAATGAGTGGAGGATTAAGGTTTTACATTTCCCAAAGAAGTGCCCTCACGGTTGGCTAATGCACTCAGCAAGAGGAAGGAAAAATAAAATGTGGGGGCAGAAATAAAAATATGGGGGATTAGGGTTTTTAAAAGCAAAACTTGCATCCAGAGCTTGAATTTTAGGAGTGTGAAATTGCTCTGGGGAGCTGGGGGAGGCACAGGGGTGTCTGTGCATCATGAGAGCCAGGGCAGGGCGCCAGCAGGAAACAGATGTATTAAATATTTGGCCCCGGTACATGAACCCTGGCAAAAAAAAAAGTCACCATCACAGCAGCATTTGGGATCCCCCACAAGAGAGCAAATACGCAGCAGCTGCATCTGCAGCCCCTGATGCTGTCAGGGTGGAAAAAAAACAACTAAAAGAGGCTATATTGAGAGCTTCTTTTAATTAAAGAACTGATATCATTAATAGGAAATCTAATCAGGTGTTTTGTTTTTTTTAATTAAAAAAAGTAATCATGTTATGACAGATGCTGCATATCCCCTGCCAGTTTCCCCCCCGCTAAAGGTTTGCAACATTTTCCTATGTTATTCTCCTCTGTGCTACCATCTGACAGATCCAGAGTAAAGTGATTGCTCATACAAGGTAAATGGGGTGTCTGTACGCAGAATAAATTGGGGAAAAAAAAAAAGTCCTGCTAATCTTCCCTTACAAGCACCTGCTATTTAGACACGGCCCTGGGTAAACTCCAACCTGGTTTAAGGTTGCAACCTCTTTAGCTGCAGTCAAAGAGGCCAGGCTCAAGTGACTCAAGATCAGACTGATCCTTGTTCAGCCGAGGTTGCAATCACAACCCTTGCTCAGGAAAAAAACACCTCTAGAGCCTGACTGAGTTTTGCTTTTTTGGTTGTTGGGGTTTTTTTTGGTTTTTAGGTTTTTTGTTGTTGGTGGTGGTGGGTTTTTTTTTGCCAAAGGGCTGCAGAAACACAGCTCTCTGCTGAAGAACAAGTTTTGAAAATTATATACTTGCAAGAAGAGATCAGATTACAGGGCAAACTCACTGCAGGTTTATAAAGCTGGCTCCCAGGGGACAGACCTAACGGGAGACGCACTTAAACAGCCTCAAAAACTAATGTTCACCCATCTTTTCTCGCGACAAACAGCACTCTTTAAAGGCCCCTCGACCCCAGGAGCGTGCATTGATGACCAAGGGATGGCGGGGAAAAATTGAGCCGCGGGGTCGGTGGCAGCCCAAGGGCAATCCCCATTGGTTTCACTCCACTGTTACTAATTAAACGAGTGACGCCAGCTGAGCTATCGGCCCCATCTGACATGCATAGCCAGGCTGCCGTTGCACCGACTTTCCCTGCAGCTCCCAGGGAGAAGAAGCAACACCCTGCCCAGTACCTCCAACAGTGAGGGGCAGGCAGTGCTTGGCTGGACCATCTTCCTATGGGCAGGAAGGAGAAAAAGCTAAAATATAGGAGAATTTGGTTAAAAGTAGTCACTGGGAAGCTTGCAGATGGAGCCAGCGGAGGAAGATGTGATAGAGGAGTGGAGTTTAAGAGATGATGAGCTATGAGATAGTTGTGTAGGTCTGCTTATGGATGAGTGACTGGACACATTTCTACCCCACATCACACAGCAAGCCCTTCTCCAGCCAGCCCCCTGCCATGCCCTGACACCCCCAGCATGGTTTGATGGCCAGGATGGACCTGCATCCCCACCCATGCCCTGCAGCACCCATGAGGACCACCATGCCCATGGACTGGATGGGAATACCCAGCCCCATGGAGCATCAGTTGGGTGCTTTGCCATCCTGCCCCCACCCATGGCACCCCACC
>NW_009207774.1:0-867 GCF_000690835.1 Fulmarus glacialis
AGTCCCCAGCATCGCCCTGGACCCCTCTCCCCAGCCCCTGGCTCCAGGAATGCTGCGCTCCTGACTTCGGGGGGCATCACTCCATAGCAGGTGCTTTCTGCTCCCCTTTTTATTTCTATTTCTGGGAATGTGGGACACAAAACGGGGACAACCCTGCCACTGGGTAGGAGCGGAGCACCATCCCTTCAAATAAGATTTAGAAAAGTACTGCACATCCACAGAAGAGAGCAGCAAATCCTCTCGTCGTTTGACAGCAGATCGTGGAGGCAAGTCCCTGAGCGTGAGACACTGAGCTACCGGGAATTATACAGTTCCTTTGAAAAAGGGCTTTTGTTCCAGATCCCTTTAGCAAATCTCCTGCTATTACCCACCCCAAAGCACTGGTAACAACTTTCAATCTCTCCTACTTTCTGCCACGGACATACATCTTGCCTTTCACTCCAGGGTTTTTTTCATTGAATATTGAAAGCGCATTATTGCCTGGGACGTGGGGTGGGAGGGGATAGGGGCTTGGGGGGCTGTCCAAATTAAACAGCTCTTCCCACATTACCTAATTACCTACACAGGGGACTGGCCACACCGAGCCAGGTGCTCTCCCCGGAGCCCAAGCTCCCTCCCAAAATGCCAATTTTGGTATTTGACTGTTTCCATGTGTTTGTTTTAATGAATCCCCGTCAGGCTCCGGCAAGGCTGGGGCCGGTCCCGGCTGGTGGCAGGGACCGTCGCTGCAGCATGGTGCGAGGAGCTGGGCGGGGGGATGCGAGCTGGACCTGGAGCTGGGATCAGGCTGGACCGAAGCCCAGCTAGGCACAGCCTTTGGGACGAGACGCCGTCGGCATTTGACCATTTCAGCTGCCAAACCCTGCA
>NW_009207775.1:0-1351 GCF_000690835.1 Fulmarus glacialis
ACCTCGTGTTCAGCACAGAGGAGCCCAACAGTGTGCCGAGCCGGTGACCATGTCTCCCTCCATGGGCTCCCTCCATCCTCTCCTGCCCTGTCACCCACCCATGTCCTCTACCTGGTGAAGTACGTGGTGGCATCGGCATCAGAGTCCTGCGGCCTCAGGGCATCGTAGACGTACTTGAGGTCCTCCAGGTCGGAGAGCTCGGGGATGCCACAGGACAGCATCTGGGAGGCAAGGCAGGGGGTGAGGGCAGGCGGCGGCAGGAGGACCCTTCTGCCGTGCCTAGGGGGGACGGGCACGGGCATGTGGCCCCCCCCAGCTCTCACCAGCCCCAGCAGGTTGAGGAAGAGGTGGGTGTGCTTGCGGATCAGGTTGTAGGCCTGGCAGCACAGGTCGACGAAGTCGTGGAAGCGGCTGGAGGGCTTGTCCCCCCCGTTGATGACGTACGCCATGTCCGAAGTGAAGACGAAGGGTGCCCGGTCCCTGCACCGGGGAAGCGGGGACAGAAAGTGAGCGTGGCTGGGGGTCACCCACCACCGGGACCACAGCACGAGATTTCATCCCACAAAATCGGGGTGAACCCCGATGCTAAAGAGCCGCAGCCCCGCAGGGATGAGCCCAGGTGAGGGGGAAGGGAATGCCTCAGGCGTTTCTCACCTCTTGATGTTGCCGAACATCTGCGCGTGGCCCAGGAACCTGCCGAAATCGATGTGAAACATGTGACCAGTGGTCTTCAGCATGATGTTGTCATTGTGCCGGTCGCAGATCCCCAGCACGTAGGTGGCCACGCAGCAGCCGGCGCAGGAGTAGATGAAGTTCTCCACGGCCTGGGAGGAGGGAGGGAAGGATGGAGCCACCAGGCATGGAGAAAGGCTGGACACGTTGGGAAATGACAGGTCTCGTCCCTGAAGAGGGTGGTACGAGGAGTGGGGACCCTGCCAGGCTCCTCCTCACCTTCTCGTATTCGTCCTCCTCAGGGTTGTGTTTCTGCAGCCAGTCTGCCAGTGGCCGGTCTTTGAAGGAGCCCGTCACACCATGCTCCACTTGGATTTTGCGTAGGGTCTCAGCGTTGGGGATCATCTCCACCATGCCTGGCAGCCGGGACAGCAGGGTGAGACACATCCATCCCACCTGGGGGACACCGAGAGCCCAGCCCACCCCCCCTTCCCCCCCACCCCAGCCGCTCCCCAGCCATCACTGTTGAGTGACAGCCTACAAAACCATGTTCCTACGGATGGGCTGGTGGGATTGGACTCGCAGCAGCTCCTCTCTAGCAGAGCCCCAGGACCCCCTGTGCCATCGCCAGCCCGAAAGCATTGTGACCTGGGGCCCGATGCCGCTGGGGGACACCCCG
>NW_009207776.1:0-835 GCF_000690835.1 Fulmarus glacialis
CGGGGGTGACATGGGGACATGGGATGAGGACGGTGGGACACAGAAGCGGAGGAGAATGTGGGGACACAGTGGGGGATGAGGTGGGGACCAGGGGGGTATTTGAGAGCCCCTCCCTGACACACACATCCACACACCCCCCAGATGCCACTGCCACCAGTGCCACCCTGGAGCCTGGGTAGGGTCCAATAGGTGTGGGGGTAGCAGGTGCCCCTGTGTCTTCAGGGCGGAGATCACACGTGACGGTGCCCTTGGTGTGTCCTCAGGGTGTGGGGGTCTCCAGGTGACAGATCCCCACCCCACCACCCCCAAGGTGGGGGATGTCCCCTGGGTTGGGGTGTTCCCAGATGCCACCTAACGCCACCCTCCTCTCTGCAGGCCAACCTGCCCAGCACCCTAGTGTTGTGGTTTAACCTCGCAGGCAGCCAAACACCACACAGCCACTCGCTCACTCCCCGCCCCCCACCGGGGGATGGGCCCCACAGTGGGATGGGGAAGAGAATCAAAAAAAAAGTAAAATTTGTGGATTGAGATAAAGACAGTTTAATAGAACACCAAGGATGCCCAGGGCACGGACAAACACACGCACACATAAAACACCGACACATGTGACCGGAGCACAGAGACACCTCTCCCCAGACTCTATATCCTTCCTCTAGCATGAATACAGACACACACTTCACATACATACAAGATCCTGACCCAGTGTTGACGCTGCACATTCACTTTCCACTGGGACAAAAGGATAGCAGTCTTTACAAGATTTGTGGAGAATAAGAGATGATGGTCATCAAACAAGCACAGGTCAGACTGGATGTGAAGGAGTGTCGTGGTTTAA
>NW_009207777.1:0-2210 GCF_000690835.1 Fulmarus glacialis
GCAGGAGAGTCTGTCCCAGGGGATGGGTCGGGGCCATGAGGTCCCCCCCTAGCCCTGCTGCCTTCAGCTGCTGAACTACAGCCCCTCCCCAGCGTCCCACCACTCGCAGGGAAGGAGGGACAGGGGATGCCGAGGCAGACCCTGCCCCATGCTCATGGACTTGCCTATGCGGAGCATGAAGTTGTTGAAGGACTGGTAGTTGATGTTCATCAACGTCACCTTCATGGCTAAGGCAAAGTCAGCCAGGTCAGCCAAGTGCTGCCAGCGCTCCTTATCCGAGAGGGTCTCCTTCTGCAAGGGCAGCGCAGGTCAGGCCTGCCCACCCCTTGCCCGCTGTCCCCCCACCACAGGGACCCCTCACCTTGGTGCTGTAGCCGTTGGCGTTGGCATCGGGGGTCACTCCAGAAGCAGCCATGTAGGTGCTGCCGATGGTTTTGATTTTGGTGATGCACCGGAATTGGGGTTCGTCCAGGAGCTGAACCGTAGAGACAAGACCCTCAGGCACCCCGGGGCCATGGCAGGTCCTTCTGCCCCCAGATGGGGCAGGAAGGGAAGGTCTGGCCAAGCCCCATGGCCGGCTCCATTCTGACTCACCGCGTCGAAGTCAGAGATGATCTCGTTGAGGAACCGCAGGCACTCAATGCCTCCGTTGTTGATGCTCTCCTCCGTGTAGAAGTCGGCGAAGTTGGGGAGGGAGGCGAACATGACGCCGATCTCATCGTAGGACTGGCTGTACAGCTCCTGGGGACAGGATGGGACGGTGGCTGGGAGCCGGGGACGTGCCCACGCGTGACACCAGCACCTCCAGCAAACCCAAACCCTCCTGTGAAGCCATCTTCCCTTGGCACGTGTGAAAAAATGAGGGTGCTCTGCAACCTCGCCTTGCATGGCCAAGACATCATCTTCACCCAACCACAGCTGCTCAGCCAGAGCCCTTGGCAAAGCCTCCAGATCCAGAGGGGCACCCCCCAAAAAAATGGGGGCAAATCCCTCCCCTCCTGGGTGCCCCTCACCTCATCCCGCTTCTTGGAGCCCAGGAAGTGCCGGGCCACGTGCTCGGGCAGCATGTTGGTGACGAGGGCCTCGTTCCAGCGCCGCATCTCGTAGACCCGCTCCTTCTGGTCGTGGACATCGATCTTCCAGAGGAAGAGGATCCTGGCCAGCTTCTCCACCTGTGGGTGGGAGGAGATGGCTGCACCCACAGTTCCCACCCACCAGTGGGTCCCCTCCAGCGCTGGGAGCATCCTGGCTGCTGTCGGGCCGGTTCGGGCTTGGGGACAGCCGGGAGAAAGGCTCTGGGACAGGGTGAAGCCCTAACTGGGGACATGAGACCTGCTCCGAAGTGCAAACGGGACCCTCGCAGGGTCCATGTTGCTGCCCAGCCCTAACCACGGGGTGAGATGGAGGTGCTCTCTGCACTGATGCGGTCCTGGAGACAAAGGGCTTCCTTGGGTGGGCTTCCTTGGAGAAAAGCTGATGATGCTGTCCACAGCTGGGGACAAATCCTGCTGCCTCGGAGCTTGCAAAAAATTAGGGCAGGGGCTGAGGGTGAAGATGCAGAGGGGTGCAGGGGTGAGTCGCTCACGTGGCGTGAGAAGTAGTAGAAGCTGAGCATCACGATGAAGATCATCACCGTCATGGAGTACTTGGAGGGGACCAGCGAGGACCTGCCGGCAGAGATGGTGAGGCGTGGGTGGGCGGTGGGCACGGCCATGCCCACCCAACCCGTGCCCACCCCCCTGCCACCCCTTACGTGCTTTTCTGGCCACGGCGGCGGTCGTACTGGTCAAAGATGTGCTCCCAGGCATAGATGTTGACGACGCCAGTGGCCCCGGTGATCAGCACCATGAGGGTCAGCTTGACCATGTGGCTGACCTGCACCAGCATGATGGTGGCCACCAAGGCCAGCAGGGCGATGTAGCTGTAATACTTGGGCTGCTCCCCGCAGCCGCCCGCCCGCGGTGGCCCTGCCGTCCCGTTGCCCATCCTGCCGTGGTCCTGCTGGCAGCAGACCTGGGGGCACAAGGGCAGGGTGAAGAGAGGGACATGGGGACAGGGTGCACCTCTCCCCAGGCTGCATGGCCACCCAACAGGACAGGCTGTTTTGCACAGCAGAAGGAGAACACCCGACCTAAAATCCCCCTGTCCGTGGTGCAGTCTTGCTAATTGCTTTAATGATCAGCCGTGCACGGGGCCGTGCACAATTATGG
>NW_009207777.1:2405-2990 GCF_000690835.1 Fulmarus glacialis
CACCATGTCTACGATGTCAGCCATGGTGACGATGATGATGGCGGCCATGGCCCAGGTGTTGCGCGCCCAGCGGGTCCTGTCGATCCAGGTGGAGAAGGCCACGAGCTTTTTGGGGAAGACCTGCGGGGAGAGGAAGGTGGAGAGGGGTTCGCCCAGGCAGGACACGGTGGTGGGACATCACAGTGTCCCATCACCATGAGCAGTGAGCCTGTCCCGTCTCACCCGGGGAAAGATGGCAGCCAGCGAGCAGAGGGTGAGGATGAGCAGCAGGATCTCCCCCACCACGAAGGTCACGTAGTTGGTCACCAACCTGCCAAAAGGCCAAAAGGGGATGGGTTTGAAGCCTGGTGGGGCTGAGCGCGTCTTGGGGCTGCCCACCCCCACCACCTTCCCACCGTACCAGGGGTCGATGAAGACCTCCACCAAGGCAGTGAAGAAGAGGACGACGCAGGAGCAGCTGAAGGCGGCCCCGCTCTGCTTCTCCTTCTCCACCGAGTAGCGCGTCTCCATCTCGGGGTCGATGAAGCGCATGGAGAGCCGGAAGGTGCTCTTCCCCTTCAGCCTGCCAGTGACACCACCCGTCAC
>NW_009207777.1:3152-3368 GCF_000690835.1 Fulmarus glacialis
GCCCCCCCACCCGCCGCCGCCGCCGCGGGTTGGGGAAGGAGGGGTTCACCGCCTGTGCCGGTACAACCAACACATCAGCAAGCCCACGCTGGCACCAGGGCGTTCGGCCACCCTGGTGTGGCCATCAGCAGCCCTCCAAATGCAGGCGAGCTGCTGGAAAGGGGATGCTTTGCAGGGGCTGTACCTCTCCATCCTCCTCCCCGCTCTCCAGGGCGC
>NW_009207778.1:0-50698 GCF_000690835.1 Fulmarus glacialis
TGAGTCACGGCCCTGCTGGGAGGCCACCGGCCCCGCGCTGCCAGAAACACCGCAAGGACGTCGGGAACCTAAAGCACACACAGAGCGGGGGGGGTCCTGCTGTCACCCGCCTTTCGGTTCTGGAAGGCAGTAAACCCCTTTGACTGCAAACCACGCTCCCTCCCCGCACCTCACCGAGAAACCCTGCGATGCTGCTGGCAAGGAAAGAGCACATGTAAATATTGCGAATGAGTAAATATTTAAACTTTAAAACAAATGAAAGTTATTTAAATCGGTCTTCACCATTTAAATTAGCGTTTTTCTACTTATCTTCTTCCTGTGTGTGCTGCCCTACATTTGCTTAGCAAGCAGAACTGTTTCATAGCGATACTCCTGCAGAAATAATACCATGTAAGCGCACAGCTACGGTCAGTCTTACCTTACTGGAGAAATTAACTTTCTGATTACGTATTTGTGCAAACCAACTGAGTTCAAACGGTGTACTTAAGTGCAGAAGCCAAAGTCCAAAGAAAGAATTAATGTGTGTGAAACAATCATTGCTACCAAGGCTGCAACACGTAAAATACAGTAACTAGCATTTAGGTGCCAGTTCATTTGGCAAATTCATTTAAACTCTCCTTTTTTGGTTATGGAGGTGGGCAAATCTCACTTGGGAGACATCCAGACATGCAAAAACTTCACCAGGCAATCTTCTGTAATTTTTCAAAATTGAGAAGCTGAGGACAACAGTGTACATGGAGGAACATGAGCAACAATACAATTAATACACTCGCAGATCAGCGCTAACTGATTTTATGATATATTTCAAATTAATCCAATTTAAAATATGGTTTCTATCTGTATATATTTTCAATCAACTTTTAAAATCACTTTTGTCTTTCCCTGGGCAAGCACCATGGGGTCTAATGCTGCATGCATCAACATGACTGTGCAATTTTCCCCGTTACTTCATCCCCATCTACTTCATCATACCAGTACCATAATCGCAGCCCTGGGAATAAGCTCTGTTAGTAAACTCGCACTATTTTTGTGGCTGAATTGGTGTCCCTGCTGCATCAGGAGACCAATAATCTTGGTAAAAGAAAAACCAGAAGCACAGCATTAAAAAAAAAAGACATCATTGTAGGCAATAGCATTGCATGAATTTTCTTATTTGCTTGAGTTTGCTGCCAGTGTTTAAATGATCTGCAAGCTTCAGAAACTACAAATTTTGAATGTCGACAAATAATTTCAGACTAAGTTGCTTTCATTTCTCCTGTTATAAAACCCCAATCCTTTGTACAAATTCAACTCACTCTTTCAGGTCTAAGCTACCTAAATAGTATTTTTTACAATTGCTGCCCCTAGTTTCTTTTCTTCCTAGCCCGTTCTACACCTTCCCCTAATTCAGTTTCTATTAGCAGCCTGTCACTGACGTTTTTCTCTCTAGCTAGCCTCTGCGGTATGCCATTTACAGGTACAAATCATTATACTTGGAACCTAGAGAACAGTGCCTAAACTCCAGATTTATGTCCAAAGACAAAATACTAAGTAATCTCTCAGGCATCCCTTTGTGGATGTCTGTCATCTCAAGCCCAGCATCGCTGTAACAGACTTGGGTTTTCCTATGCCCTCTCCCTTCGTTAGCTGAGCAAAAATGCTGTGACCCTGCCACTCACTCCAATCCAGCAATATCAATGTCATCTTTAAGTGTGACCTGCTCTCTCTCACTTCTGGGTCCAGGTTACATGAAACTCTTGCAGATCTTTCTTACAAAGCTTATAAAACATATGTTTTTCTACCCATTCCCATAGTTCAGAGCACCAGCCTACACTCATCCTGCATTTTGATTACTGAACCCTCCTTTCCTTTAGCCTTAATAAATGCATACCTGTTCAGATCCACTCAAAATGCTGTCACAAATACCTCCGGCCCACAACGTCCACTCTTTGTACTCCTTCCCCCAGCAGTCCCATCACATCAAACCGCACTTTCAGAAACAGCATCTCCCGATCCTACTATCGCTCATTTATCAATTTCAGGAACAGCTTACTGGCAACACTTGCAAAAAGCTGATTCATTGACATCTTTCCATTTTCTCCTTAAAACTCTGCTTTGCTGTATTGACCTCTGAAACCTTGACAATGGCTTGGCCACTGCTTTATGGAAGCCTCATCTTCCCTCATAAGCAATGCCTCCTATTTCCCATCTGCCTGTCTCTGTGTGTCATCTGCCCTTACTCTCAAATTTTAACTCCGTGGAGAAAGAACCCTTTTCATTCTGCGTTTGTTCTACAACTCATTGCACAATGAAATCCTGAACTTTCATATGAGTTTCCAATTGTCGTGGTAATGTGCCACAACAGTCATTAACCTTGGGACTGGATTCTGTCTTCCACAAAGCAAGCACAACAGCTTTAAGATCATAATGTTCTTACCCACACTCCTTCTGCAATATTCATCAAACCCTTTTTAACTTGGGTGCCATCCATGTTTCTCAGTATTCATGCTTCTTCAGCCTTCTTGCTTCCCTCATGATAATGCCAAACTCCCTCCAACTCATTTCTTGGCTTTATTCTCTTCTTCCAACCCTATCGCCAACATTCACAACGTTCTTGCATCCTTTTCCCCCTGAACTTACTGGATGTAACATTCATTTACCCGGCCTCCTTCCAGCCTCACCTCCAGAAAAACAACCTGACTGAGAACATCAGCTTCAGGCTTCCTACATCCACTGAATTGCTGGTCTTCTGATTCAGCATCTGGCACTGCCTCCCTCTCATACTTCCCACTAACTGAAGTCCATTGCGGAACAGGACTCCACCTTTCACCCTCCTACTGCTTCCTGCCCCTCTCATACTACATTCCCAATTGCCTCTCTGAAGCACATCTCACTTCCTGAGAGTCACCCAGATCTAGCTTTCGTAAGGTCCCTTTCTGTTTTTATTCCCCAGAGCTTAAACACCTGCCTCACCTTTTTCCATCTCACCCCCTACATCCTTGTTAACTTTGATTTCCAGAGCACTATTTTTTTCCCCAATTCTGCTGTTTTTTCAGTTCTTCTGCCCTGCCACTCCCTCTCTCTTTCCTTTGTCTAAGGCATCTTATTCACCAGCTTAGTCAGCTTCCTGTCTCTTAAATAGACTGTATTTTATTCTGCATTTTTCTATTTGCTCTTCTCCAAAACAACTCGGGTGCATCCTCCCCACGGAGAGCTTGGCTTCCCACTGCAGTTCGGGCTCCCTGACTGCTCAGGCTGCTGGCAGGCCCGTCGGTCCAGGGCCGCCTCCTGGAAATAAGCCACTGGCTCCATAGGAGGCGAAATGGGGTGCGGTTCTGAGGGAGCCTCACTCCAGGCATCACTTCCTCCGTTACGGCAGTGGTGAGAATGCACCCGTGCCGGTATTTTCCATTCCCACAGCCCTATGACAGTATCCAAGCGACTCTTACAATATCAAATGCTCCCCATATGCCTGACACCACACCCAGGGCATGCAAGATATTCTTGACATCATGCTATAAAATGGTCACTTGAGTAGGTTGTAACAACTCAGTTAACTAGAAAGTCTCTCCGGAGAGTGGAATTGGCTCTTGAAATAGAGCTGGGATCAGGAGAAAAAGATATGTTAAATAGCAGCTATCTGGAATAACAAAAGCCTCAAAAAGATACAAAAGGTGAAGATATAAAAATCTTGAAAAAAGATGTATCAAGAACAGAGAGCAATATTTTAGAAGCATCCTGTAGAAGCTGAAAGAGGGAAATACCTGCTTCAGATTATCATATGAATGAAGTTGTTATACATACATTTGGATTCCATTTCTGAGAAGCAAGAGACTCCTCAAGGCCATTCCTCCAGTCTTTACATTTACTCCCTTTTACTGACAGCAATGTATTTCACTGTTTGTCAGGCAGAATAAGAATAAGCACATGTGGAGTAAGCACATTCAATCTGCAATATAATCAGAACGGGGTTTTTTTTTGTTAATAGTTAAAAGGCTACAACTTCTATTCTGTCCTCCTTCTGTACTTCCACTGTCTCCAAAAAATCAGGAACCCCATTTACCAGTTCTGCAGGCTTTCTATCTGGCTATCTCTGGATTCCCTTAGTAAGGAAAGGCCATTCAGGGCAGGAGAGGATTACTCGTTTTGGATTCAGTGCCTCTGTGCTCTCTTAGTCCCAGCTTGTTGGGAGTAACGTCATACTTGGACATTTCTGTGTTTTGCGATACATCCTTTTTATATCCTAAACATGTACATTTTAAGCATAAGAGTATCTTATCTTAAAAGTAGTATTTTCATATTTCCAAACACTAACACTTAAATATTAAGCAACATCAATGCACTGTGTTTTAATTAGCTTTGTAAAAAGCTCGATCTTACTGAGACAACATGCTAGTATATACTCCTCAAATAAAAGTATCGGACTGTTCACCTCACCTTCGTGTGTCATGCAAGCAGGGAGAGATACAATCTAGTTTCAGACTATATACAGAAATATCTTTTAACCTTCTTGAGCAGTATTTTTTTCCTGCTATGATTGTTTTATAATCATATTGTGACTTTGTCAGACTTCCTACACTGAGATACAGTTGCTAATACACTGGTTTGATTCCTGATGCTATAGTATAAAAGGTTTGGGAGAACTTCTCAAAGACAAAAACCTTATAGGCATAAACCACTACAAAATTGAGGTTAAAAGTTTACACTTGATAATAAGAAGTCTGATGGAACAGACGGGGTTTTAGTCAATATATCCCAGCATCAGGATAATGCTGAAATAATGTTGAAACGCCATCAGTCTGTCTAGTAAACAAATTAGAAAATAACCCAGATATCATAATGGATTCCCCCCCGCAGTGTTATTTTTAGATTCTCACATCTGCCCTCCTACATGCTTGTCCAGTAGCAACCTTGATGGACAAACACTTTTTTCTCCTTTCAGGAAAACACAGGACAGATGGTGTTGAAAATATTTCTCTCAGAGATAACAAGTTTTCTGCTTTTTATAAATTCACTCATCTTCAAACTGTGACAGCTGTGAGTTTAAAGATAAAATCGAAATGATCCAGATCTTGTTCATCTCCTTTGTCTAGGGTCCCTGAAAGGTCACACAAATATGTCTCACTTAGAAGTTTCCCACTAAATGCGAAACGCGTTTCTTTTTTAAGTTCAAACTTACTGGTATATTAGAAAGAAGCAATGTACCCCTCTGCTTTTTTTTCAAATTTCTGTCTCAGGCCTGTATTGTGAATTCAGGATCTTCTGGACTCATTTGTATAGTGTATCAGACAGTATTTATCTCCAAGATCTATTTATAGCACTAATTACATTCCCTCATTCCTCCCATACTAGCATACACGACAATGTTACTAGCCTACATTATCTACTCCCACTTAGTCTCTCATGTTAGGTTGTACTTCTACACCTTGGTTATCCTCATCATCCTCCCCTGTATCCTGTTCAGTTTGAATTTATCTTTCTCCAACATGGCTGACCAGAATTATGTATGTTAGTTTAAAAGCACTCTTGGGGGCAGCTGTATAGGGACACTAGCATGCCTCTATTCCAGGAAGATACGTCTCACATGTCCCAGAGTCACACCTGAGATCATCTCGATGTCACCCAGCAGGTTGACAGTCTTCCTCTGACGTGGCCAGGAGGCCCAAACCTTCTCCAATGCCAGTGCTTCTGCTGCATAAGCTCTCGTCTACATTTACCATCTGCTCCTAGATCCAGCACTTTGTGTTTTATGCAGTTACGTTTTGCTCCGTTTCTATTACTTTGTTTCTCAAGGACATTCAATTTTAGTTGCATAAAAAAACCTCATCCTCTATGTTAAGGGCTCCTCCTACTCTGTACCATCTACAGATATAATCAAATTCAATCCATTAGTCCAAACGTTTTAGTGAAAACACTAAGCAAGTCATTCCCAAAACGTGTGAACAACTATTGGTAGCCAGACCTATTTCACCACTACACTGCTCCACCTATTTCAACACCACATAGCTGACACCTTATAAGCTAATTCCTATCTAATTTACTGTTCACGCTACTAATCCCTGTCTTCCTCTGATTGTTCATGACTTGACATACTGTGGAATGCATTAAAAAAGTCTAGATGAATCATATTAATTGCATTTTCTTGCCTCAGAACAAAGCTGACCAACCTTTTTGTTCAAGTGGGTCCATGATGTAGCTTTTCAAGGTGCTGATGACAAGAATAGCCCATGATTAAGGGGAAGAGAAGGAAACACAGCAGATATAACCAGTCTATTTGTAAACACTTAAAAGAAAACAAGGCAATGAGTAAAAGCCAGCATGAATTCGAAAATAATACATTATGCCAAAGCAAATTTGCTTTACAAATAAAAGAGCAGGCTTGAGAAGCAGATGTATATCCTGACTTAAATAAGGTTTTTGACACTGCCTCCTATGATACGCACATATATAAGTTAAATAGATTAGACCCAAATGAAACTAACGTGGATGCACATCAAGAAAAAAGGAATGAACAAAACAAAAAAACCTCCAAAACATTCAGAAATCATCACTAGCTCACTGTCAAAATACATATCTAGAATGCAGTTCCCAAAGTCACCTACACTGGCTCTGCTCTTACTCACTATTTTCATTAGTGACCCAGATGATAGAACAGAGACTACATTTATTAAATTGACAACCAACCAGTTTGGTGGTACTGCAAATTACATTGGAGGACAAAAAGACAAACTGGACAAGTGGTCTGAGAAAAAAACACGACATGCAAAACACTGCTCGTAGGCAGGAGAAGTCAACAGCAGAAATACTGAATGGCAAACAACTGGCTAAGGAGAAATTCCACACAAAAAGAGAGAAGTTAGGTTCAATTTATGAACTGCTATGAGTTAACAATATCCTACTGTAAAAATGCAAACACAATACTGGGATATATGAATGTTAGTACAACCTGTGTTCAGCATTCATAAAGCCTCAGTTGGAGTACTATAAAGTGAGCAGAGTTTTGGATATTGTTCTTCAAGACAGGTATGTGCTCAAGAGCAATAAAATGAGCACATTTTTGGAAAATACCATGGATGAATACAGCCTGAAGAGACTGGGAGGGGAAAACAGAGCTGGGTGTGTCTCCAGCTGGAGATGGAAAACAGGATGCTGCAAGGAATAATTTCTTAATCTCTACAGCAGACACAACAAGTTTTAACGGCCTTAATTTAGACTAGATGATCTCAAGGTCTTTTTCAGTCTTATGATTCTAGAGTATCTGCAGGGTCACTTACCTCTCCCAAATAAAACCCCATTTAGAAACACATGCCCAAATTAATGCTATATTTAAGTCTGCTTTCATTATGCCATCTGCCTCTCTGTCCAGCTTCTCTGACCAACATCACCTATTTCATGGCTTCTCTAAACAGCTACAAACCGTTGGTCCTTTGGGGACCGCAGTGAAGACCTCGCTCCCTGGCAGCAAAATTCTGGCGCTCTCGAGAGCTGTGAGGTACCAGGCTTCCCCCACCTGCACTAATACCAGCCTGCGGATTCCCACCGATGGAGCTGAATGGGAAGATTTACCTGCAGACCTTGGGAAAGGTTCTGGCAGATCATGCCTGACCTGAAGGCCACAGGCTGGCCTTCCTTGTCCAGAAAATTAATTCCTCTGACAGACAGGTATTGGGTCACTAAAATGCACTCTTTGAAGTAGGTATATTGTATTTTACTTAATTTTCTTTAATCTCCCAACTCCCTTTTTTTTTTTTTTCTTTCCCCAAAAATGCCTTCCAAAGCTTTAGATATTGTGAGGGCAGACTGTCAGTCTCTTAATTGCTTGCATAATTCTTCCTTTCCCCCTCTTTATGTTGGCACTGTTTTCTTCAATCATTGGTACCACCCTGAAGGAAAGATTAGCTAAAATAGTTACAATCAGCGCTAATTCCTTCCTAATTCTGAGATGGAAATTTCTCTTGGTCTGAGTATTTTACGATCCTTAAGTTCCTTCTGGTTGTAGTAATTTCCATTCTCTTATTCTCTTTATACATCTTGCCTTTTCCTCTGCAGTTATCATCATCCTTACTGAAGATTAAGCCAAAAATATTTAATGTTTTAGTTTTGTATTACTGTTATTCTCTACCCTTCTCACCATACAAAAGCTTCTTCTTTTTATTTGTTTCCACATCATTTGCAAGATCAAATTCCACTTTTAGAAACAAAGAAATCAGAAAGAAGTCTTTTTTGGCCCCCCCTCCCCCCTTTGCTCACAGGATTCCTGCATTAGTCTTACTATGTATCTTCAGGCTGACTATTCATCCATTTTGGACTGCAGACCAGCAGAACTCATCCTTGCTTGGGATTCAGTTTCCAGACAAATTTTACGTATCTGTGACTTCAAGAAATTGAGTCCTCAGGCTCCTTACACCTGTGATCAGCTTTGCTTATTTAAATTTGCCACTAAGATTCAAAACCTAAATTCCAAACCAACTTTCCCATATTTTTTCACATATTTCAAACTGAATCAACTCATGATTACTAAGGGTGCAATTTTAAGTTCCACTTAATCTGATTAACTGTAAACTGCCACTGAACGGGAAGGTCCTGAACGCCTCACCAGCTCCAAGCACTCGCTCTACCTCCTCTGGCAGCCTGATCCATCAGAGCTCAGCCACCCACCCCGACTGACTCATTTTGTCTAGAGTCACCTTGCTGATGTAACTCACACCTTGGCTGCGTGACTGCTAGGATCAGCTAGACGGGGACAGAAAGAGTGAAGCCAGCTCTTTCAGCAGCTGATTAAGCATAAACTGAAACTGAATCCTCAATCCAAAATTATTTTCTAGAATATCCTCATTGCTTTTCAAAATGCAGTCTGAAGCAACAGTGATTTCCTGTTGGTTCAGTGACTAGTTTAAGGAAGAAACTTGCCAGCAATCACATCCAGGAATACCTTGGCCCTATCATTTCTTCTCTAATCTCTACCTGGGAAAGTAAACCACCTCATAACAAGCAGTATTTATCTAACAACACTACAGAGATCCCTATCCCTATTCGAATCTAACCCTGGGGCTAACAACAGATTCTTTACTCCTTCTGTCATCTCTCTCCAAAGTGATTTTGAGCCAAACTGATTTCGGTCTGTCCTTTTTACACCAAGGTATTTTTTCTAGTCTACCATATAATTACTACTGCACAACTTTTGCTTTTGTTCGGTTATTTCTGAACAGCACAAAGCGCTTTAAATACATCTAGTCCAGTTACTAAGAGCATTCTACCATGCTTCTGATACTTTTATAACCCAACCTCTCTCAGAAGCTTGGATTTCTCCATTTTGTTGTCCAGGCTCTCAATACGTATAACACAACATTTCAGTTGTTTCTTAGTAACCACATCCCACTATCCAGTGAAAACCTTTCCCTAGCTGCAATGCCTGACTATCATTTCCCTTAATCTGGGAGCTCTTTTCCTTCTCGATTAGTACTAGTCTTCTACCCACTGGCACTTCTCCACATGCTGAGACAGAAGCAAAGGCTTACCCAACAGCTCTCTGCTGAGAGCTAAAGCATGAATGGAAGTTGCATAGGTTGGTCAAAGCTTTTTTCCTTACACTGCAGTTCCCAACCATTGCACTAGCCTTCTTCTCTAAAGGCAATTTTACTAGGTACTTGGGGGCAGAGCCTAGCTGTAAGAGTGATCTCCTCAGGGCTCTCTCCTCCAGGGACCATAATTCCACTTAAGATCATCAGACCATCTACTCTATGTCTTCTCCAGTACGGTATGCACATCTGTAATCCACCATGGTAGAAAATTTGCTGTCGCTTATCCTATCATGAAGGCTAATGATGGAGTCTTTCCTTCCCACTCCCACTCAAATCCCTTCAGGATCTTTCTCAGCTTTCTCATTCTTCCTTATCTTCCCATTCAGCAACATCAAAAGTCCCACCAAGAAGTCTGCAATTCCTCAACCACATAAGCCTTCTCTTAATTCTTGGATCTGGTTTAAGTTCCAGCCTCATCGCCAGTTGCATCTTGAGCTCCCCTCCTTCCCCCCCCCTTTTTTTTCCCCCCTCTTCACTTTTGAACTGTATTAGTGATTTCATGCATACTATATTTAGTCATCTTTATTAAATCTGCCATTTTTCAGGTTTTCTCCACTGCTCCCTTGATTATTAACTCACCTCTTTCCAGTCCTTGCCTTCAAAAAGGACACACGCTAAACTCCCTTGATATACTCACCAGTTACACAGCAACTACTTATCAGCTGCTTGACTTTTGAAACCTTTTGTCTAAAGGAACTTCAACCCTTCATTTAGTTCAGCTGTGGTTAGCAGCAACACTCAAGTTCAAATGCTGTCCATAAATTACATTCAAATCAAACACTAGTCACTGATCCTCAAGAAACAAGATTTGCTTCCCAGCCCCCCCGCCCCGGGAAAGGGTCTTATGCTGGCTTTATTGACCTCTACTAAAAGCTCAATGCTTTATAACAAACTGGATGTGTCAAAGATGTCTGCTTTGGCTATTCCCATGGAAGTCTATTCAAATTTGGCACAGTTAGAGGCCTCAAAAAAAAAATTTAGAGTTCACAGATGTTTAACTGAGAAATGCTTGCAAGCAAGGGGCTGTTTCCTTTCCTGGCAATCAGTGTTCTTGACTAGCAAGGGCTGTGGCCTCAGAGATTAGACGAGAAAGTGTCCCCCGTTGCTGGCACCCAGCACTAAAGGAAAAGGAAGATGTAAACCGAGAAGGCACAGGGAGCAGGAAAAGAACCACCAGAAGGGCTAGAAAGAGTGAACGGGCACAACAACTAGTAACAGAGTAACAAGAATAGAAAGCTCTGTGTACTACCACCACAAATCCTCCTTGGAAGCTGGAAATGCACCTAGAAACCCCATGCAACATTCCTCTGTTTTCTACCAAAAAAAGACTTACTGCTTTTTTTGTACCCAGGCCACAAAACCAACCAGCCAACTCGTGTGAAAAAACCAGCGTCGCTCTGTAAAATGCTTGAGTACTACATGATAAACTGAGGAGTTAAGCTTCTCTCTACCTCACTACCTTCTCTCCATCATTGAAAACAGGCCTCCTTTGGGGGGACCCCCTTCTCCAAATCGACTGGAAGGAGCGGTACTTTATTTCTACAAGTACCACCTGTTCAAGAGTGTCAAAGCAGAAGTCACCCGTGCACCCTCCCCATACGCTGTTCTGTTTGACACCGTCCTCTCTTTCCCAGCCCATATCACTTCTGAGTACTTTCGCCATTTGAAAGATACAGCATGTTTATGTGACGATGAGGAACATTGTCATTTTTTTTGCCTTTCAACTTAGTATAGCTCCTGTAATTTTTTTTTTTTTTTTTAATTCTCCTAACCATGTTCAATTTTTTGTAACAGTATTTCAATTGACTTTTTAAATTAAATTATTCTTTTTTGGCCCAACAAGCCAGCCGTAACTGATACAAAACTATCAATAAATCAGCATCAAATCTAGGACTATTCAAAAGTTTGGTGTGTTTTTACCCCTATTTAAGATGTCCTCAAGCTGTGCTTATTCAAGATATAAAGAAAGCAACGGATTAAAACTGTTTTAAAAGCAACGGTTTAAAAACGAAGCCTCCCTTTGGTCTTTATATTCTCATATCTGTAAAATGATTTTAAGAACTTTACTCCCTTCCCCACCCCCAAAGTAACAAGGAAAAGCTTTACATTAGCTAGGTATTGAGGGAACAAAAGAATAACTCTCACTGACAGGTTATTATTTTTCTCTGAAAGAGAGCTCTTTCAGACCAAGATCCACAAATGGAGCTAGACACTAGGGCAAGCGCTAAATCTCTAGGACAATTCCCCTCCCCCCCCCATTTCATAGTGCTATAACATTGTACATTGAATTACTTCAGGAGAATCTATAAAATGAATGACCCATTTCTGGTCAAAAATCCCAGCTGTGAATCACATAGCCATTTGGCCTACAAAAAGCAAAAAACCTAACTTTTTTTTTTCCTCCCCCAAAACAAAAAAGAAGTGGCGATGTTTTCCAATGAATATAAAAGATAAGAACTTTTTGAGAAAGAAGTATAGCTACTTTTACAATTACCGTTCTTTATGGGGAGGAAAAAAAAAAAAAAAAAAATCAGTCTGGCATACCTGCATAGAGATGTTTCATTTCTCTCTCCCAGTCATTATTCAGTCTCAGAAACAGTTTCTCTGTAAGTTTCTCTATAACTGAGTTATACCTGAGTTTCTCTGTAAGTCTGCTAATCCTGAAAAGAAAGGGGATAAAGAAAAATATATCCACAGTTTTGAGTTTATTTCAGCAGAAATAAAGACGCTTTGTATTAAGTGGCTGTAATAGTGGTTTTAATGATAGAAGAAAATACATATCCGATTTAGGGAGATGGAACACATATTCTAGCTATGGAAGATCTCTCAAACTCAAAGTATGTTTACAAGAATTGTGCCTTCCCCCCTACTGGCAACTTTTTCTCTGCCTTCAAGCTAAAAGATGACTTAAGTAACGTATCAATGGACTTCAGAAATAAATATCTCATATTGTAATGAAAAAGAAATGGCCCACTAGTTGTCACAGCCGAATCTAAATTAGATTTCTATATTTAGAAGTACCACCTTTCTTTTGAGAATAGTAACGTGCTTCAGTTGAAGGGCAAAGGAACTCATACAAAGTTGGTACAGAAGCTCCTGAATGCGAGTACGGGTGGCAAAAGAGAGTGAAGTGAAAGAAATGTATATGTAATGATGATGAGTATCAAATGTAATTATAACATCAAAATTAAAACTAATCTTGTAGAAGATGGGAGGCATATGAAATTGGAAAGTGAAGTTTAACTAGTTAAGTTCTAGATCTTTAAAGAAATTAAAAGGACAAAGCTATTCATTCCATTATCAGCTTTTTATTTATGACCTTTCAAACAGAAATGAATTAAAACATTATAATGACACCAGATATCTGTTACAGTAGTACTGTTGTAGTTATTAAGGTCTAAGGATGAAGATTGACACTTCTATTTCAGAACTGAAGAAGAATTTGCATTATTAAAACTTAACAGTTTAATTCCTTCTGCATCTGTCAATCCAATAAAATACATTAGCTCTTCCACAAGCCTTACTCCACCTATTATTTCACAAAAATACCGAGGATTTTTCTTCCATTGCATTTCCCCCCCCTCCTCAAACTCAGTTACTCCTTTACTTTTGGTCACTGACACAGACTTCAGAAAGCTGATCCTCTGTAAGTGAAACACAGTATTTTAAAGTAGACTCTATGAGTGAAAATTACTCCCACTTCATTTTTGCCTTTCATTCCATCTCATTTTCTTTGTCACAAATGTTCCCAGTCTGCATTTATTAAAAATAGTCAAGGTGACCCTAACTCATTTATTAGTATCTAAAACATCCAGCAACTCCAGATGTTCCATTCCAAATACATCCAATTTATTTTCATTTCAATTTTAACCAGACACCAGATCCTCTAGGACAGATAAGTAGAAAAAAATGAAACCTGCTGAGCAAAGCTTGGTACTCAAAACAGCTGCACTACGGAAAGTGTGATGGACTTCATATTAGAAACCACTTTGATTTATACGTATGCAGTAGGACGGGAAAAAAAGGATTAATATAAAATACGTTGAATTAGCCACAAGACTGGAACATAACAATTAATTAGGCCGGAAAAATGTAATTCCCAATAGTATACAACACGCGTGTAATCTTAACATTCAGCCATATAGCCATGAAAAGGAACTGACCTGTTACCTAGGTGTTTAAACATTTAGCAGAACATTGGCAAGTTACTGAAATACTTGTCTGCCTTCTTGCTAAACCATCCTGCCAACTCCAATTTCAGTATACATTCTTTCAGACATAATTATTTTAGAGAAAAAATGAAACCCATCCTTCTTGTTCTCCAGTCTGGTAATACCTTGCAGCTCTACTTCTCACATGTAAAAACTTAGACTTTTTTCAAAAGTACTTTATGATGCACAGACACATCCTACTGAACTTTAGATTATAATAGTTTTAATAATATAAAATGCATACTTTATTGGAGTTGGGATTCTGCTGCACAATCTGGCTTTTCCAAACAGAGAATTCTCCCATTGGGCTAAAAATTACGTTTTAAGGACCAAAGTAGCTTGATGAGGATGGGAAAGAAAAAACCATATATATATTCATGCAAACTTTGCTGAGGAGGTATTATGCCGCAGAAGGTAGACCATAACCTGACTCTTAGGAAGAGTACAGCAGGACGCAGAGGGCAGAGGCACAGCCACTCTTCGACATACCGCTTTGTAGCAATATGGCTGGAAAGCAGAAGCCAGCCAGACCACAATAACCATGGTGCACTGGCACCCCTTTCCGCACTGCTCCTTACCAGAGCATGCAGTGGATACTCACAGGCTACATTCAATGCAGCTGTGAAAGTTCAATGAATTAACTTTTTTACTCTGGTTCCCCCCCCCCAAGCAATGTTTTCAAAACCAAACTCTCATTCAAGAGGAGGACACTCCATACAAAAGGTTGATGTCTATGAATGCTTCCTAAGGGATGTAGCTCAGACAAATATACTTTAAAATATTTTGCCTATCATTTTAGGAATTAAAAAGAATGGGCAAGAATTGAATTTCAGCTTGCTGATAGGCAAGTTCAATATAGAGAGTATTAGGAGCACTCAAACCAGATTCTGCATTATGTGCAAAACAGCCATTTAAGCATTTACTCCAGAGCTTCCCTCCATGCCCCCTGGAGAGGATTGGGGTGGGGGGTATTCTTGAACATTTTTACAGCCTGGATTCCTTCAGGTTTTATATATTAGCAAAAGACATCTACTAACATATTAAACGATTTCTGTCTAAAAATCAGTACTGTTTCATGACAACTTTTGTGTCTCTAACATTTACTGAATCACTTGTTAGTTCTTCTGTTATCTAACTAATCACTTGTTAGTTCCACAAGCAGGCAGTGGAGTAGGGGAATGAAAGCCCAGTTTCAAGATCCTCTTCCATCTGCTTCAAAGCAGTTTTCATTACTCCTCACTCTGAACCAGTAACCTGAACCTCTCTCCCCTACCTCCCGTGTCTGCAGCAAAACCACACTCTGGCAGGGAAAGGGACCGCTTGAGCAACCAATCTCCCCATGAAGGTTTCCATGAGACTTCTGTATGTTTTAGAAACAGTTTATTTCGCCAAAAAGTGCATTTCTGTGGCTACCTCAACCATGTAACAATGGCTGATGGTCTAATCCAGTTTGGTTTACTAATTTAAATGGACTTCTCAGTTGGAAATGAAAGCTATTTTTACCTCTACCATATTATTACAGCTGACTGGGGGGGGAAAAAACCCTTGCATTAGAACAATGAGTATTATTCTCCACAGCACTGAATTTTAGAGGGTATCAGCCATCAACTTTGAAGTCTGTACAGTCTTCAGTGAAGGGCAGCATTTAATCCAGAGAAAACAGATTTTTTTTTCTTATACCAAGTTTTGCAAAAGGATTTCCCATGGGTAGTCTGTTTTGACAACCGTTACCACATTGGGACATCTGAAACTACTACAGTTTTTCCCACACTAAAAGTGGAGCCTAGATGACCATCAATTTTGGAAGCATTCATGTTTGTTAATTAAATGCTCAAATTCTCATATTTAGAAAGAAAAGGGGTGAAATGGGACCAATCAAAACTTACTAAACTAAGCATTAGGTTTATTTTTAAAAATAAAACTATCCCATAATATGTTTTCTTCTAGGTACCACCAAGTTACAGTAAATGTTAACTTTTTAATGGTTAAAGTAAGAAAAAATTATGCAGAAGATCCTTGCATTTATTAAAATAAAAGGTCTATTGTGTTACAGTGTCAATTTAGCTAGCTAAAACTCATGTATGTGAATGAGTGACTTTTTTTTTTCCGCAACAGATTAAGAAAAAGAAGATAGGTTATATTGAAAAGCATTAAGTATGCTTAGATGCTTCTCAGAAAAGCACGCCTGGAAAAAGATCTGTTCTTATACTAAGAACTGAACTAACATAGATCTGGGAAGAAGTAACCAGATTAAATTTTTTTTTTTTGCACGTACTGTATAAATAAGCTTACCATGTAAATATATTTGTATGATAAGCAATTAGAAAGAAACTAACTTCTGCCTCAGATTATTTTCCTTAACTGTAGGTTATCTACTTTCTTACTCTTAACAAAAGCGATTTAAAACAACTGTGGTACATCAGCAAGAGTCTGTCCATGAAATTCATCTATTTACGTTAGAGTTGCTCATAACATAAAGGTAGCAGAAGCAGCTGACTGATATAGCCAACATATTTACATTTCCTTAGAGCCAGACTGAAGGAACTGCAGTCATGCCTGCGTGAGCCTGCTAGTTTGGTGCCGGAGCGTAGTCAGGAACAAAACCACAGGCTCGGCCCTGCGCAGCACTGGGAAGGTAAACCACACACCCATGAGAGACCCACGCCAGGTATGCTCCTAAGGAGCTCCCACCGCCACTGGGAGCTCCCGCCTGGAAGATGAGACAACAGCAGTCCAGAGAAAATGCCCAGAGTGTGCATGGAGAGGGCATCGCACCCTGCTCATCTGCCATGCTGCTCCACGTCATTTGCTCCAGTAGGCATAGCCTGCATTACAGCCAGGCTCTCATGCTGTGGCTTACCACCGTAGGGTCACAAGCTGCTCTAGGTTCCTAAAACTGCCTTAGTAAGTGCTTCCCTCCTACAGAAGCAGAGACAGCATCACAGGGCCCTTATGTTAAACATATCAGCAGCCCTCCTCTGTTTCCAAGTAGCAAAAATTCACATCCTTTTTACTAGCACACTTTTGATGTGAGGAAATCTTAACCTTATCGCAAAGGCCAGGAACTCCCGGGCTAAGCTGGTAAGCAACTGCACATTTCTTTTTCCTACAAGAAGTCCTCTGTTGGACTGGTGCTGGCAAGGCTCCCTGAGAAGTCATGTGTTTTGGCGTTTACTCTTTTATTGCAGTATATGGTTCCTCTTATAACTTCCCGATCTACTGCTTCTGCTTCTCTGAAGAAGCAAGCAGATGTCCCTGTATTTGTTACATTCATACCACGTTTCAGGACTTCATTTCCAAACATGAGGGGCTTTTTTTCAGAATTATAAAAGGAAAAAAATAAAGATTCGGTCTTCCTCAAAACTGCAGGTGTGAGGTAGCAGACCAAAGCACTACCTGCATCATCACCCCTTCACATTTCTCCGAGTTCACAGAAACCTCTTCCAGCCCCACAAAGACAATCACCCTGGCTGAGAAACCTCAAACATAAGAAATGCTCTGACTGACAAAAGCAACCCAGGGGTGGGGCTGAAAAAAAGCAGCTTTTAATCACAGGTCTCAACATGCAGAGTTGCTATCAAAACATCCATGCTACTATCAGAAAACACAGTGTATGCCAGGTGGATGTTTACTTATTGTACACGTGAAATTTTAAGTGCCTGGTATAGTTTATCCAGTGCTGATGATCTCAGTGCACATGCTGCAGTAGCCTTGAAGGTCCTTGCATGAATTGCACAGCCCGGGTTCTGGCACGGGAGACAGCTTGGGGCTCACCTGAAGAGCTCTACCTAAACATCTCTGGATTTGCACCTTGTACCCACCTGAGATGATGAAAATTTGTTTCCCTCCACCATAACATACATAAAACCCTAACCAGTGAAAACATGGTATGTTTGAGCATTTAAATAAAGAGAGTTTAAATGTAGAGGCAGGATTCAGGTGCTCTGTAGTGCTCCTTTGGGCACATCGGTGCCCAAATTTGTGTGGAGATTTTTGAAGTATGGAAGTGTAACTGAGGACTGCCTATGTCATGTCTCGGTTTATATCTTATAGCTAAGACTTCAAAATACTGACATACAACATAAGCTTAATCCATACTCTTGTTATTTGAGAACATTCACGTGGGTAGATGAAGGCTGAAGAATACTGCCAACAAGCACATATGGGAATATCATAGACTACCATTCCTTGAAAACAGCTTATAAAAGACTTTACTCAGAAAACTTTGTGGCAGTATCATGTTATTGTACTACCCTAAACTTTTGATTTTTTGCAAAAGTAAAAATTGCTTCCTCGTATCAATTCTCTCAGCACCTAAAATTTCAAGCCCTCTTTTTGGCAAGGCTTTGTCACAGCTAATGCAGTGATCAGGTTAGCTGGTACCTTCTTCATCTGGTATCCCCACGAATTGTTTTGCTTTTTCTGATGGTTGCAAAGCAGCCGACTGCACACGTCTATTAACAGGGATTGATGGCCAGAAGTTGTCTTCAAGTAGCTGCATTTTTCTCTTCAAGGCGCACAGAGTAGCACTGGATAATTTCACATTCAAACCAAAGACTCTTTCAAACGAAGTGCCCAAGGTTGATGAGGCTCTGTGTGTAGAAGGCCATCAGGGAGCTGATAGTTTTATCTCTCTGCCTCACAGACATGTAAGTGGTAGCCCTCAACACAGGCTGAGATATGATGACTTTGAAGCTAAACCTCAGTAACGGCTTTATTGTTTGGGTTTGGGGTTTTTTTTCTTGCATAGGCTAATTCAGGCTAGAAAAGAAAAGTTACCTTGCATTTCCAAAGCCCAAAATAAACTATATCCAAACATAGGGATTACATGGATTTCCTGCCAAACTGAAAACTATGGATTATTTTGTCTTGTTGTATGGGTCTGTGGTTTTTTTCTGGTAAAGTATACTTCTAACCGGTCACAGAAGATTTGGATGAAACTTTTATTTGTCAGAAAGCCACTCTCAGATACATGCCATGCTTTGAAGTCTTAGGTAAGAAATACTTCAGGCTGACAAATACCCACGGCCACGCATGGCAGCTAATGCTATGGAATTAAAGCTGGGATGGTCACGAGGGCACTGGGGAGAGCAATGGGAGTTTACAACCCAGGCGGCTACTGAAGCAATGCTAATCAACTTCTGATGCTAGTAAGGGGAAGGAAAGAAAACTGGGAAGACCGAGAAATTTGACTTTACAGCTTCATTTCTTTGTGCTGTTAACGTCGTTTACCCTGTCTTCATTGAGGAGGATGAAATCACTATAGAGTGAGTTGTTCACTTTAATGCAGGGGCACAAGAGGGCATAAAGGGAAACTTCCAAGAGGGCAGAAAGAGATTTGAGAAAGGCACGTCAAAGTGGAACAGCATAATTCCCTCTCTGACCACACATATAGCTCCCTAAACCACACCAAAGGATGTTATGAGGAAAAGAAGGGAAAAAAAAAAAAAAAGAGAAACCTAAAAGGAAAAAAAAGAAATATTTCCTAAAGAAGCCAGCTGACAAAATCTTGTCTAAGTGGTGTATGATAGCAGAAGGAACTGCTAACTACTGTTATTCCCATCTCTTCCTTCACAAGAGTATGAGCAGCGATACTAGGTCAGACTAGGTCACTGCCTGGTTTCAGCAACTCCCCCCCCACACTTTCCCTCCTCGAAAACGGGCACACAGAATGATCTAGCAGCTACTGGCAAACAGTGGTTTACAGACCGACTTCCTGAGCCAGAGTCCGCATCCTATTTCATCGTCCTCTCCCTGAATCAGCCTAACCGCTTGCTGTAGCCATGTACATTTTTTACCACCGTAGCACAGCATTCGGCAGCAAGGGCAAAGTGGCAATAACTTTATTATTCCCTTTGTGGATAAAGTACTTCCTTTTGCTTGTTGTGAACGTACTGTTCCAATGTTTCACTGGGCATCCATTGGTACTTCAAGGCAATAATTTTCAGTGTGCTATCCCAATAGCATTCATTGCTATACAGAAGTCTGGCCCCCACCATCAGCCCTCTTCCAAGCTAGAGAACACAAGCCCATTTAAGACTCCTGAGAAGTTACTATCTACCCAATATTTTCTTTTGACCCTCTTTAGTTTTACGGTTCTACTATACAATCCTTGAGGTCACCAGACTGCATTCACTATGCCAGGTAGACATGTACTGTTAGTTTCCACAGTGACATAATTTTTGTTTTAGCTTTGTCCTTACTCTTACTCTTTTTCTATTGCTTGCTGCTATTCAGCTGATCACTAGACCTAAAACCAAGATGGAAACAGCAAGCCATAGTTAAGGTCAATTAAGGGTATATGACCACTACCCACTCTTTAGAATGATGCTAAAATGCTTGGTAAACAATCAAGTGTGCATTTAGACTTAATTATTTTAGAGGCTTACATCAGACTGGAGAGTTTGACAAAGGAATTTCTTCATTTTATGGAATTCCAAGTTCATAAAAACTTGAAATTAGAAATAATGTTATTTTAGATTAGCAGCTGATCTACCAGAACATTGTGTTTCCATTAGTACTTGACACTGTCAACACTTGTATGAAATCAATGTGTGCCTCATTTGGGAGATGGGTACAAGCCAAAATAACAAAACATTTTAAGTCGACAGTATTACTCTAGGGTCCTGAAACAAGCTTGCATTTGTAAAGGATTTATATTATTTGATAAAGAAGGCCTGTAGTAACAGTTTTAATTCCCTTGTTGCTGTCAGTAGTTTAAAAGATGGCTTAGATGAACACTTTTAATGCATTTATTTTATGCATTTTAAAAAATCTGAAATAATTTTTGCACTACAAAAGCTTTATAAGTTTGCTGTAAAATCTTCATAACCTCACAGACAAAATATTAGAAGAAAACATTAGCAAGACAAGACACATAGGGAGAAAGAGTATCAAAAGATACGACTATAAAAAGATAGTAGACCAATTGATTACTTAAAACAAGGGAATCTGCAAGCCTACAGTGTCTTTAGACCATCAGAAATCCATACCTCTTACCAGAGAAAAAGCCATACTTTTTCCAGCTTCATTATTTTATTTCACAAAGTCTTTGTGTTTTGATAAATCTCACCTTGGTGTCCTGCACAAACAGTACAACAGGATTTTGAATCATTGCCTTGGGTGAACTTCACATGAAAATACTTCCTGAGGCTGTTCAAAAGGATGTTTGCTAACAAAGCAGCTTGTAAAAATGCAGACTGAGCAGGAGAGACATATACTGATATTAATTTCAAGATCATACAAAAGACCCCTATACACTTCAGCCAAGGAAGAGAAAAATTTCCTTTATGTTTCCTGAACATTTAAGACAGCATTTATAAGGTTCTAGATTGTAAGAGTGCATTCTTAATGGCAACAACATCCCATCAAGCATCTATCAACAAATCCTTTTTCGACAGAAAGGGAGACATAGGTATTGTAGTTTATTCTTCAACAATGACTTTTAGTGTAAATAAAAATATTTTTTCTTTTCAGAGTTTAAAAGCATGCTTGAATTAATCATAGAATCATAGAATCATTAAGGTTGGAAAAGACCTCGAAGATCATCAAGTCCAACCGTCAACCCAACACCACCATGCCCACTAATCAGTGACCCTAAGCGCCTCATCTACACGTCTTTTAAATACTTCCAGGGATGGTGACTCCACCACTTCCCTGGGCAGCCTGTTCCAAGGCCTGACCACTCTTTCAGTAAAGAAGTTTTTCCTAATGTCCAGTCTAAACCTCCCCTGGCACAACTTGAGGCCATCTCCTCTCGTCCTATCGCTGGTTACTTGGCAGAAGAGACCAACCCCCACCTCGCTACAACCTCCTTCCAGGTAGTTGTAGAGCGCGATGAGGTCTCCCCTCAGCCTCCTCTTCTCCAGGCTAAACAGCCCCAGTTCCCTCAGCCGCTCCTCATCAGACTTGTGCTCCAGGCCCTTCACCAGCTTCGTTGCCCTTCTCTGGACACGCTCCAGCACCTCAATGTCCTTCTTGTAGGGAGGGGCCCAAAACTGAACACAGGATTTGAGGTGCGGCCTCACCAGGGCCGAGTACAGGGGCACGATCACCTCCCTACTCCTGCTGGCCACACTAGTTCTGATACAGGCCAGGATGCTGTTGGCCTTCTTGGCCACCTGGGCACACTGCCGGCTCATGTTCAGCCGGCAGTCAACCAGCACCCCCAGGTCCTTTTCCTCTGGGCAAATTCTGTGTTATACTGGCATAAAACAATCAATTGACCTGACTTCAGTTTCATCTGAACACACAGCATTATTGGTACAAAATTTTATAAAGGAGGAAAACAAGGTATAGCTGTCTTCATAATTAATGCTTTTTAACTGGAAAACTATTTTGGGCATTAGAAAGTAGAGCAGAAGTTATGTTTGAGGAGTACTAGGAATAAGCCTTACATAATTCTTGACCTAAAGTAAACATTAAAAAAAGTGATGTTTGTATTAAAAAGATACCTGATAATTTCTATTTTTATAGCACCAGTGATGGAACGGAAGAACTCAATTCCTGATTAACATTTAATAGACTATGTATATCAAGATACTATCTGCTCAGTGGTTTTTTTGTTTGGTTGGGGTTTTTTGTGGGGTTTGTTTTTTTTTTTTTGGAGCGCAACAAAAATATAGTAAAAATCCATACTCTTTTTTTTTTTTAAGTATTTAAAGTACTTTTATACAGAATAACTAAAAGACACTCCAAAGTATTTCACATAACATCGAATTTAATCAACTATGCCTCAGCTACAGTTATTAAATTAGATCTCATCTCATGCTCTCTGCCATATTCCACCATGGTATTTTGTAGAACTCCAGGAAATTTTCTTTTTCATCTGCCTTTTACCCATCCTAGCTATCAAGTAAACTTTTCAGTTTTTAGGAATAAGCATGTTCTGGACAACACCCAGCACTAGGCACAGGGTAATGGGCAGAAGGGAGAATAAAGATACATCATCTGTGTTATTTAAAATTTAAAAATACTCAGGAGTTTGAGAATGATAGAAAATGCATAGTGAATCACTAGGCTCCAGATAAGGACCATCTTACACTGTTGACAGAAAAACTGGTGGACCATCTATCAGTTGGATTTTGAGAGATGACTGAGAAAAAGTATTAGGCATAGACACTGCCATCCTTTCATTACATATGCAACTTTAATTACAATTTTATTCAGTTAAGAGTAAAAAAAAAAATTCTAAAGTTCAGGAACAGAGGATTGAAAATTTGCACTGGCAACTTAATCGTCCAGCCTCATCCACACATCAGAAAACAAAATGTTTTCCAATTTTTCAACGGCTGACTTTGCAACTTGAATAATGGCTTTAAAAGTATGAGTTGTTTGGTCTATGGTCTCCTAAACTCAAAATGGAAACCGATTTACAGAAACTCCATCATGTGGAAGTATACAGACCCCACAGAGATCACAAGTCTAATTTGAACTTATATTTCACTTACTAACCAAATGAAGTGAATGAAAGAACAGCAGGCACGGGGGCCCCTGTCTGGAACTACATGTATTCTCTTACTCTAAAATACTTTCTCTTCTAAAACAAAATGATAGCCTGAGACAAGGATCTTCCTGAGCTTCCAAAACTGAATACCAAGTGCTTCACTGCTCAGAAGCCAAGCAGCTATGTCGCTCCCAGTAACTGATGAACCAGAAACTCTGGCAGGCTGCCACAGAACGCGAACCCAGAAGACCTTGCTCAAAACCAACCCACCTCGTCAGATGCCTTTTGAGCTAAGGAGCCTAAAAACCTGTGCTGCAAGGCAACCACAGAAGCTGGAACAGTTTTTAACAGAAGACTGTTCAGACCAGTCTCTAGAAGGAGATGAAAGACTATGTAAACGAGCATCATAATTATTTGGTAGACAAGTTTTGGTACTCAGGACTCACAGGTTTTATTTTTAGTTCTGAAAGGAAGTATGCTTTTTTTATGGTCAATCCCAGTTGGCCTCTTTCTGCTTTCACCACTCTTACCACTTTAGCAAGAGAAATTACAGTACTTCTTGCTTCAGCTGCTCGTCGGTTTTCCCGTAATGGTTATATGAAACTGGGATGAATTGATACTCGCACTGTTATTCACAGAATTGTACAGGAGAGGTGGCTGCAACCAGAATTAATGAATAATTAATTTCATACTTATGCTTCCTACAAAATTCTGGCCTTACATTTAATGAACTATCTACTCAGCTCAAGCACTAAGTTCATATATAGTATTAGCCAGATTTGGTTTTATATAAAGAAAGTGCAAGTCCTATAGAAATGGAATGGCTAGACGTTGGGCACATTAAGGAAATCTTTCCACCTGCAAATGAGTCCCTCACTACCTAGAAATATGACATACTTATACTATAGGGTTTTTTCCCCTCTTATAACCAGAAATCTTTTTCAAGTAATCACACTTTCTTTTTTTATTTGAAATAATTTTCTTAAAACCAAACGAACAGAGGTTTGCACTGGAGACACATGTCACCCTGGAGACTAATGATCAGTGAAGAAGGCACCACTGTGACTCACCGTACCCTCAAATAACCTCCAGACTGTTCCGACAAGAGCTGCAGAACACGCCGGCTGCTGACTCAAACAGATGCAATACGCACAGCCTCATTCCCTCGCAGAGCGCAGTGCCTTCTCTGTGCCATTAAATATGATTCATACACAGCACATTGCCAAAATCAAAAGAACAGATCAACATTAGCAGACAGTAAATTCTAAGTCTGCTCTTCTTTGAATATTACATGCAAATAACCTCTAGTATAATTCTGCATATAGCAACTTGCCTTTCAACCTCAGTGAGGATGTTACAAATTTACCACCTTCAGTAAAAACACACATCCGTTTTGACCATGTAAGCACCCAAAAGAAACATCAGAAATGCCTGACACCAAAGTAAGGTAAATAGATGCCAGTGTTTTGCATCAACTGTTTGCTACTAGCAGACTGTGGTGAGAGCACCGACATCAAAAGTCGTTAAAACCACATCCAAAAAACACCTTCAGATTTCATAGAATCTAACATTCATCTCGACCCCTCAGAAAAGGAGCCAGTGCCTTTGGTAGAAAGGAGGACATGTGACAGAAGAGCTTTTGAGCAATGCTGTAGACAGCATGGCATGAAGCAGTTCCTGTCTTGACAAGAAAGTCAGAGAGAGACAGACTTGGCTAATAATCCCATCCTTTTCAACCAGACAGGACGTGGTGCTACAATAAAGAGACACTATCAACTCCATTAACCTACAGTGCTGGAAACAAGTCATGAAAAATGTATTAATTTCCACTGCTCATTACCACTCTCAAAATAGCTGCTACATGCTTACCTATCACTTGCAGTATTTTTCAAGAGAATACTGTCATCCAGACAGAGTAGCATTTCCTAACCCTAATATTTTCTTTCTTGAAGAAAGAACAAATCCATGAGTTAAAGTCTTTTTATCTGCTGATATTTTTATATATGATGAATTAGTCCCTTCCTATGGTATAATGCAGACTCTCAAACTAGAAAAATTGATCTTGCTCCCTAGAATTTAAAGGTTTCACTAGCAAGGAGCTTACTTTCCGTTTTCAGTGATGCAAGTTGTGTGGGGTTTTTTTCTGGTAAAGCAATAAATAACTGGGACAGAAAATACATTTTGAGATTGGTATTAATATGGAGATCAGCAAATATTTGTGTGTACATTTTACATGGCTACAACAATTTTCTCCAGTGATACTTGAGGTCTGTACCATAATCTGTGAATACAAATTTAGAACTAATTTTTTCCCCAAAAAAGTTATCATTAAAGGATGATGTCAACTGCATGACCAATGCATATAGGTCTTTAGCACTCCATGGCTTGATAAACAGAAACACCCATTTATTTACAGATCTGTGTACCACTCTCTATTTGTTTTAATCCCTCTGCCCAACTTGTCCTCCATAAATTCAAGATGTGGTAAGTCATCATGCTGTTTTGGTATTTAGCTTACCGAGCCTTTTCCTGCCTTTTCCTGTTTTTACAACGAATAAGAACTTCGTCAAATTAAGACAGCCTGCATACTGTAATAAATACCAATTTACAATATTTTTGCCATTAAAAACAGAGAGATAAACTGTCAATATGTAGGAAAAATACCTTCCAAAAAACTATTAACTTTTATAATGTATTTCTGAGAGTGGCTTATACTCATTGAGTAACTTATTCCCCTCCCATCCAAACAATGGTCCTCCCTCTGTCGAACTGAAGATGAACAAGAGGCTTAAACATCACGTTCAGCGTCACAGGAGCGTGATGGGCTTTGTGGTAATAAACAAGCTCTGAGAAGTTCCAGTGAATTCTCCTCCCAGAGATGTAATTCATTCCTGTGATGTGTCAGAGCATAGCACGTTGGGGATTGCACCACCAGCCCCGAACGGGATTTTGTGAGGAGTCAGCTCCCACGCTGGGATACCTGAGAGCATCACAGAATAGTCGCCCGTGACTCACAGCAAGCGAGAGTCTCTGCCAGCCTCTCCAGCTGCGTAGGGACAGGGCTATAGATAGGAGAGTTGTTCAAGCAGCCACAACCCACTTCCTTTCGCTGAAGGCCCTCCAGCAGCTTTGTTACCAGCCAGGCAGCAAAGCTGCCACAACGGCGCATCAGCAGACATGGGAAAGGCCTGCATTTTAGCCACGGAGATTGCACCCTTGTCAGGTGACTGAACGCAAGCTGTCTCATGTAAATGTGCACTTCATCACTTTAGTGAAGCACTTTCTGGAGGCAGCTGCATACCGTGTGTCCTGTGAACTGCTGTGACTGACCACGTACAGGCAATATTGGAACGTGGCATTCAACTTCGAAAAGGGAGCTGTGGAGAGTGAATGAACAACTGAAACATCCTGTCTTCTGAGGATAATGAAGACTACTTAAAGGAGATATTCGTTGTTAACAATCTACTCCACAGAAAATGCAAAGCTCTCATTCCACTGTCCCTGGACTGACTCACGTGGAAAGCACAGCTATAAGAGGGGCATGCACCCTACGCACGAGGCAGGCACCGGCATCACGAAAACACAGCTGAAGAGCACCAGAACGGACCAAGGATCCAGGACACTGAATAATACCAAATGACTCTCAGAAATTGTAAAGGGAATAAGAGAGAAGGAACAAATGGCACATTGACATGTTGTCTACATTTGTAATGTCTGCCTTTTTTTTGTCTAGACTACTATGGTTTTGAGTTTCTTTACAAAATTAAAGTTACTGAAGCTGAATTATCAGCAGATTGTGGAACCAGAGTTCCCGACAAGGGGAACACTTCGAGAAGGGAGATTTGGAGCCAGGGAGAAATGTTTAAGGAGAAGAGGTTTTAAGAAGCACTGTTTTTAAGACAAAGCTCTAGCAATGAGGAGGTGGCAGAGGACAAGGTGTCTGTACTCTAAGCCCCGTACCTGACCTCAAAGAGCATGTTCTACACACTGCCGTGGCAAACCACACTATGGGCACAGGATTCAAAAGTGTGGTCCAGAGGACCTTTTATCTGTTATGGCCACAGGAAAAAACTCATCACAGACTGTTACATACATTTGTGAATTTCCTCAGAAATCTGGCTAGCCTCTTGTAAAACCACTTAAGAAGAGGTTGTGCGGCTCACTGCTCAGTTCATAAAGGGTTAGGCAATACTGGGAATGAAAAGCTTTCTCTGTATTACACGGAGAACATCTCCAATCTGGCCCAGATGACCTCCCTACAGTAAAGTCTTGTGAAATCCATTTTGCACAAGACCTGGCAAAATGAGGAAGAGAACTGGGGATGAAGAGGAGAATGGAGCTGAACATGGTATCCCTTCAGCATCATATGTGTCTGAAGTGAGGAATTTGTAGGCATCGCAGAAAAGGGATCAGCGATGCCTCAAACCTAGATTATATTGTGAAGAACTTGTGAAATGATGACATTGCTCTGTGACCATCACCCCAGTTCCTCAGACTTTGTTACGCAGAAGTAGCGTGGAGGGGTTCCTGCTTTCAGTTTTTCTTCTGAGAGCTCTGATGAAAGCTGTATAAGTACGTCACTGGTAGTCTGGGACTCTACACAAACAAACATACATACTCCTTTCAGTAGCCTCTCCTCTACTCAACACCTCACCTGGAATCACGGCAAGGGATTCTCTCCCATCCTCTCCTCCAAGAATGGCAAAAACGACAGCATGAGAACATCACCACAAAGGAACAAAAGGAAGAACCCACTGGACTCCATCCTATTCTGACCTGCAATCTTCTGTGGCAGCAGTAATCATCCTTTCAAAGGTAAAACGGAGACAACAGCAGCCACCAGATATTCTATGATTCTATTTATCTCAGCAAGTAGGATCAATGTGCTCTGGTGAAAGAGCAGAATCATTTGAACCACCTTCAGTATCTTCTTGCAGAGAAGAGAACAGGGAGAACAAAGACTCCCCCTTTTGACACCAGTGAGCTCCTGCAACAGTTCTCTGAATTTGGAAGATGACGACCTTATATTCTGGCAGTCACTTGCCTGAAAAAGCTATGTTTTAGTGTATACCTCATTCTGGCTACAGGTAGGAAAAGAGTGAACCAGCAACTGCTGGAGGCCGAGTCTTAGTGCTAACAAATTCAACCTAGACAAACAAAAGCTGATGCTGAAACAGTAGAAAAACAATCAAAACAACCAGAAGAAATGGTAAACAGCACAACTACACTGTGATATTTGCATTCTTTCCCTGGTTCCCCTCAAACCCAAGTTTTTTTTGTTCTTTGTTGATGAATTCCCAATTCCCTTTTTTCCCTGCCAGCAGCCTCCGTCCCAAGACAAGCCCCTCAGACAGCTCTAGAAGCACCAACATTGCTTGCACTGTTATCAAATAGCAGCAGAGAACTAAACCAGGCACCAGTCATAGCTTGGAACCAAATACAAGCAGTTCGAGTAGACTACTGCTTTCACACCTATCCCGTTACTGGTGGTATCTTCTTTCAAACAGTGAGATACAACCTCCTATCTCAAAACAAGCAGCACATCCTAGAGGCAAAGGAAGAAGTGACTGAATTTTCCTTTCTCAGCTAAGCAGCAATCCCAGTAGACAAAAGAGGAATTATAAAAAAACATATAGCCAAGTTTTTGCATGACTGCTAAAATCTTATCAAAATTGGAAAGCAGACAAAATGAGGGGGAAAAAGTCTTCTTTACTGTTTCTATGCCTAGAGAACATAAGAATTCACAACTGAACTCACCTCCTGCCACAAAATTACTCAAGAGAATGATTTCTCAGTAATAAAATTATGTTTCCAGCCTTCATGGTTGCAAGCTGAGCCTAGAACTATTAACAGGCTGCAAATCATTGCTTGCGTGAGTCTGGAGAAATGACTCGGATCTGTAAACTGCCCCATTAATCTCAAAGCAGAGAACTACTGAGTCCATGACCATGTGGTGGAAACTCTGGCCTTTCTCCACATACAGCATAAAGATGAAATTTTTGCTAATGAAATTCATCACTTGGTCGCAGTCAGGAACTACGTTATTTCCCCCACTCTACAACTGCTCCCACTTGCAAGCTTGTCCCTCAGAGGGTGACTAACCTGCAAGACAGTTCAATGAGCAGTAAAATGTAAAGAACAAAGAGAACACGGGTTTCGCCTGCACGGCAGAAGAGACAGAAATATGGTCTGGTGAACTGATCAAAGCCACCGAGGAAGGCGGAGACTGGGGGGAGATTCAGTGAAGGTGGATCCAAGCTACCGTCTCTGACACAGGACACCCGAAACACCGTATTAAAAAAAAAAAAAAAAAAAATCTGTGCAGAACAAATGACTTGAAGAGCATGATAAAACCACTGGCCAACAGTTGAAAACATACAGGATTGAAAGTCATTTTACATATGGATTTTTTTAACTTCTTAATTCCACTACTCTGATGGGAAGGCTGTTTGAAGACAACATTGCTTTAAAAGAAAAAAAACACAACAAAAAAAACCTGATTAGCCTTACTTACTACAGTTAATTTGTGGGTAGTTCATACCCACATCCTCATGTCTACCTTGAAAATGAAAAATAAGTCTCAGTTTCTGATAAATTAACATCAGTGTTTTTACCTCCATGCATGTTACCAATATTCTTTGGCTCTCAGTTTTGGACCATGGTTGAAAACAGAATTTCAAGAGAGAAGCAAATATCTGCTTTGGCCTAATGGCTTATTTTCCATAAGAAATTTGATATAAACAGTTACTGGGTCTTCACCATTTACTTTTTATAGTCAAAACGTTATTGCTGGCCAACATAACAACAGTATTCAGAATTTATTGTGTTTTATAAATCTTGCAGTTTCCTGTTATCTCCCATCTTCATCTCTCATTTACGAAAATAAACAGATCTTTTAGTTCATGTCAAAAATAAATTCTAAAGGCAATCAGCAAAAAGTCTGGACTACATTAGTTGAAAGAACTATACTGAAACTGTACTGCGAAAGCAAACTGCAGCTAGTGCTTTAAACTCACAATGTATATGCCAAGACCCTGGTTAAAACTAGTGAAAAAGGTCTATATATGTTAAAGAAAAGCATTTCCCCAACAGAAAGTAATTAGCTATTGACTACCTTTCCTAGTCTCACTGTGCCAAAAACATCCATCAGCTAACAGATCTGTACTTTCTTTATACAATTAAATAACTTATATTAAAAAAAAAACCAACCACAAAGCATCAGTGCCACCATGTAAATAAATATACTAAAGCATATGTTAAAATACCATTAATATATAAAAGCAAGTGTTTAGAATCCTGCAAAACCAGGGAAAAAGTCAGTCTGTCTCCCCTACTATCCAAAATTTGCTTAAAATAACATAAACAGAAAGACCTGGGGCAGGAGGGCAGGCACAGAATGACTTACAGTTTTCTAATTCTCTTGGTAGGTAAGATGTCATACACTATATTACCAAAAGGCAGGCAGATACAGGACCAGTCAAATGACATCCAATAGCGCTTACCTCCCCTACCTGGACGCATGGAACAGTCGCCCTTCCTACTTTCATCTGTACTTTGTACGTGCATTTGTAACTTCTAAGGAGATGACATTGGTCATTTTGCCACTTTGAAAGGAAACTTAGGTTAGATATTCAGAGGAGGGTTTAAAAGACCCAGTAAAAGGTACAGTGGTTATTCTAATAAATAATCTAGTATACAATCTTATGGGTGCCAATAATGTCATTTGTATTGAAGGAACTCCAAGTACGTCTATCGTTAAAAGATTGTGCAATTGCAGTAGCCAAAGGTGTCGAAATCGACATTCTACAGCAGTGGCAGTAATTTTAGAGCCGTTTGCCAAAATATGATTAATCACACTTGACCAGGTATTTTGATAGTAACACAGGAAAATAGCTTGTCATAGAAAAAACGTATGATCAATTAAGAATGCCATCAAGCCCCCTGTGAGCATAACCTTCTAGTAGTATGAATACCACAGTGCTTATATATGCAGATTAACCGCCAAGATATAGGTTATATGTATAAATAACAGAAGATCAAAACTGTTAATAGGAGAGCATATGGAAAACTGCGTAAATTTTTCCCTAAGAAAAGCTCACCTGAGATTATGCACATCTAAAGGAAACACAAATTGCTGCACATTCAGACAGACAGTAGAGCTGCATTTCTACCTGACCACATTTTGGAGGGGGAGGAAAAGCAGCGAAGAGTCACAGCATGTTCTCTATATACTACACATACTGGTCAGGCTTATAAAAATCATCTGCAATCCCTTCACCTGCAAATCAAGTCAAACACATTATTCTGCACCAGTTTTGACTAAGCAGATACTACTGCTGTCCGCAGCTACCTTCACCAGCAAAATTGATGGCACTTAGTGGAGGTTCATACAATTCTGTCTGTCTAGGTGATGCCTGACAAGTCAGTTTGCTACAAATAAGTTCTGAAGCAATCTCAAACCCCTAACTGCTTTTTTTCCCCACAGGACAGAAGCTAGTATCTTACTAGGAAGTAGGAAAACATCCATAAAGCCCTAAGTACTTAATAAACGCACACAATGATTCTATTTTAGGTTTACATTATTTCCAATATGACAAAGTTCCAAAAGACTTCTCTGACTTAATTCCCCTACAATCATCAATAAATTGCCCCAAATATTTCTCATTCTCCCTATATGAATTAATTCCAGCATAAGTCTTAGAACACAACTGTGCACAAATACCTATCACTCTACTTGCCAATAAAGGATCAACAGCGAATTCTTTACCAGCTCTCAAACTACCTTGTAACAAAAAGTAACACAGTATTAATTAGGTCTGTCGTAAGTAATCTACAGGAGGAGACACTCTGGAAGCCAGAGGTGCTGCCCAGTCTTCAGGATTAAAACGATTAGCATCTTGCCTCAAACTTCAGTAAGGATCTGATCCTGGCAAACTTGTAGCAGCAGTTTTCAGAGGTGTCAAGACCTCTTCATGTACACTACAATCATGTACAATCCACTACTAACAAGATGCCTGAAAGGGAATGTGTTTTGGTGCATCTCCAAGCTAGCCTTTCTGTATGCTACAAAGACACACCCTGGCATTTCTGCAGTACTTTAGATAATCATGATGTGAAAAAGAAGTTGGCTTTAAATTTAAAAGCAATAAAAGAGTTTTATGAATCATTTAGAATATTTAAAGTACTACGAGTACTAAAAGCATTGTAATTTAGAATAGTAAAAGTACTATAAGCAAAACCATACCTGGACAAATAGAAATACTGGAATCAAAACCAACAGGCTAAAGCCTGATAACAGAGCCTCACTAGAACACTGGTTAGAACAAATACAGCCTATTCCAGACAAATATACCAAAATACATAAGAATATTGTTCTCTAAAAAGCCAGTTAATACTCTTAAGTGCAAAATTAATGTAAAAAATTTCTATAAAGCACATAAATGAATTTTGGTTGTATTCATATTAATATATAGCTTTATTATTACGCTTTCAAAATAGCTACATTCATCAAACAACGATAAGTACTATGCGACTCATTTCAGGATTCTGCTAAATGTTTCAGTGATTCCAAAGGCATCTATTCAGTCAGACCTACAAATCAGTATTTTATTCCTATTGTGATGGTACTAATATAGTTTGTAGCAATTCAGTATATGCATTTAAAATCCCAGCAAAGCCCTTCAGTGAAATATGTAAGATTTTTTCAAAGCCATCTGAAACTAAAGCCATGAACAGAAATATAATTCTGCATCATTTATTAAAAGAAATGAGGTACTTACCCAACGTCTTAGACTCAAAATTGATGAGAAATTTCAAATTAAAATACTCGGTCAAGAGTTTTTTAGAATGATGCATTATATGTAGGAATAGTTAATTTTTTTCTTAAACAGTTCTGTTCAAAAATTGAATATTGAGAGATTTCATGTAAATTTCTAAGAATTGCTTAATTAATGGACCAAGTCTTTTCCATAAAGCGATCAAAACGGAACACGAAAGCAGCTAAGACAACCAAAAAGCTTAATAAAATACTTTTTTCTACCCATGACTGGTGTAGACCCTATGACAGTCAGTAGACAAAAAATAAACACTGTATCGTTAATTGTGTTAATAATTCACCTATCTGTAAATAAGAAGTCAGACTTACTCAGGGTTACATGAGGTTAGCCATATTTCTCTAGTAAAATATTAATTACTGCTAAAGGATATTATTATCAAACAAAGACCCATTCCCTAATCAATAGTAGACTATTTTGATTGCTTACAAAGTCAGTCTAATGAATATTTTTCTGGAATTATTTTGGTTCCTAAAGACTTTATATAGCCCTAAATTTACAGTTCTTAACATTGATTCATTTTCCAGTATTAAAGATATTCTATGTAATAATACTTTAAACATGCAATGCACACTAAATAAGATACAATATCTTAAAGAATTACCAATAACTATTGTTGAAGTAACCTCAAGCTTTACTGCAAGGAAGAGCAGATAAGATAGGAAGAAAACCACCAAGCATAAAACCAAGTTTCACCGTATGTCCTTCCCCCATTTATGTGAATATTCCATGCAGCAGAGGTAGAAAAGCAGAAGTGTTGTAAAACCACAGATATGACAAAGTGGTTGTTTCTCAATACCTGATGAATTTAAAAAAATTAAACTGTTTCAGTGTTGTTCATCATTTGTTTAATCATCCTAACAGGACACACATTGGAAAGAGAAACACAAATGTCTTCAGTTTAAGTTTTTGCTTTTTCTTTTAAGAAGTCATTGAAAGTGTATTTGCCATTTCTAGCCCTTGACTCAACTTCCTGATTTGGCCAGCAGCTGGAAGGATGTTAATCTGAGGGTACGAGAAAGGAAGTGGTAAAACAATACGCTCCCAGCCCTGGCCTCTGCATGCTCACAGAGAGAATGGATTTTGAACCCACTGCAGACAATTGGATGTGGCATGTAAAAAAAAGTTTGGTTTTTTTTTAATTAAAAAAAAAAAAAAAAGAAAAGAAGAAAACTGCTCCGCAGAAGAAACAAACCTGTGCCTTCAGCAGCTTCCTTCTCTATCCTCTATTCCATCAATACTTCCTCACAATTCCGATTAGCCTGTGGTTACTGCCTAATCACATCTTAATTCTTCTCGTCATGAGGGGCATGACCTGCGGCCAACCAACGTTTCCGTTCCTCCTGCCCAGCTGGGGCACATGCAGAGCCACCAAATCTGAGAAGGGCTTCACAAATGCTGATGAAATCCATGTTGACATAAATGCTGCAACATGAAGTTCAGAAAGTAACACGCGTTCCCATACAAACATGCACCTGAAAGGAAGTGGCGAGTACTCCAGGAGACTGCTGTCATGGCAGTGAAGCCAGGAATAGAGGACATACTGGTTTTACTACTTAAAGAGTTTGCTTTTCAGAAAATAAGAACGGTAGTCACTTTGTCAAAAAATGAAGTTACTAGCAATTTTAGGACACTAAGGATATAAAATACAGATTCTATCCCAGCTAGCCTCCTCATGCAGGTTAAACAGCTGAAGCTGACGGGCTGTTCCTGAACTTCTTTCCTATGTTCAGTTTTCTCCTTAGAAGTTAAGATAAATTTAAAAAGTAAACATACTAGATGTACAACATCAAATCATTGCTGGAACAACTTAAGCAGTATATGAGGTTGCTGTGGAAATTTGACTTTTTGTGGTCCTCAACAAACTGCCATATATGAAAACAAATTGTTCATGATAAATGTATCATGCAGAGCCCATTTATAAGGCTTTAGCACCTATGACAAAGAAGAAAAATAAAGGACAATCTTTTGTTCCAAGTACTTGATTTAGTCTGTTTTAGTGTAACTGAAGGCCTGCAACATCTGCCAACAAAAGAAGTTTCTGTTAATGGTAGCTAATTACCGAGATCTCATTTCAAAAACTTTTTCAAATGCAGAGCCCTGAGAGCACAGAATGACAGAATAAAATCAAATTATATAATAAAACAGAAGTGATCACTACTATTCAAGTACAGACAATGCATAATAGTAATAAACAATAGCACTTCATTCTCAGATATATCCGTGCTTAGTTCACAAGAGCTTAGTGTAAACTAGAACATAGACTATTTTTGTGTAATAGTGGGGTGAGCATGAGTGTGTGTACACACCCTAGGGGACAGAGCTTGCGGATCTAACTGAAAGTGAGGGGGTTTTAAGCCAAAGTACCAAAAAGAGGAGGTAGTAGCACTGTCCCTTTCAGCATCATTGAGAGATTGGTTAAATTCAGTGTGAAACCACATCCGTTAACAGAATGAGCTGAAAGGAAGTTAGGTTTTTGTTTTGTTTGTAACCTGTTTGCAAAGCAGAAGCACTTTAAAAATGACTACCATAACACTACTGAGCTCCAGTTCTGGACTGCAGAGGTGAGATGATTTTTTTTTCCCCAGGCTTTGTCAAAATCACATAAAGGAGACAACCTTTTCCTCCTAACAGCCTAACCAGCAACATGACTAACACCTTCAGCCCATGAGGTGAAGAAACTATCCTTTTTTCAATTCAATTTCTTTGTTATCCCAAATATTAACATCCTCTTCCACAGCACAACGGCTCAAAGGCCTAAAATGTCTTCCTCTGTGTCTTCTCCCCAATCCATGTTGCCAATTCTCTTTTTGAATCTAGCAACACACGATCCCCCACCATCACTTATTCTGCTTATTCAAAATTGTGAAGGATCATACCCAGTGACAAGACCTGCTGCTACTGCTGTAAAAAGAAGTAAAGTGCTACAACAAATTCCCAGAAATCAAGAGACTATTGTTTCATGGGTGCCGGTTCTGTGGTAGACTGAGAAGATAAAATACTGCAATGCAATCATGACATGACAAAAATGCTCTGTGGAGTCATTCCATAGAAAAGGAGACCTTAGAAACAGCAGTTGCCCTGTTTATATGCCAATAACCAAAATTCAGGTGGAGCTGAAGTATATGCTTCCTTAGTACCATCAAAAAAAGCTTCCTTCAGATCCTCAGTACTTTGCAAAACGCAGAACTTTTACCCTAACCTAGCAAAACGCAGTGTTTAGCCCTGACTGCAACATTTTGACTTCATCCAGACATCAATTTCACCTAAAGCTCCTATGTCTCAGCTGTAGGAGAACAAACTCTATTCACACAAGGCCATCTGTATCCAAACAGTAAACTACTGTAATGCTTTCTCAGAAAAGGTGCTTCGCATTTTGGATGGGTTCTCCATGCTGCTATACGTTTAAGGTGGATATTGAGACTTCATACAGCACATCATGGGATTCATGATGAAACCCTGAAGAAGCTGCTGGAATTCTGGGAAAGGAGAACAAGAAACTCATAAAACTCTAATTACGCCTTCCATAACTCATCTTACTCAAGTCAGCATGAAGAGAGCAGTGCTTCAGTATTGCACAGCTGACAAGTCATTAAAGCACAGAAGCAGCAGTGGAGATTTTAACAGTGGGTGGCTTTTGAAATTAGCTGCCAAGTGGATTTGACAGGTGTATAGCCCAGCTGCTCCTCCCCACCGTCACAAGAAAAACACAGAGCAGTTGCTTGTGGATGCAAGTCTTCTGGCACAGCTTTCCTCATTCTCGACAGCCACCATTCGGATGGAGGACAAGTACCACACCGACATCCTTCCCTCACTGTACAGCCTCTCAACAAGTATAGGTCAGGAGACTCTTTTTAAAATGTTTTTAATATAGAGATAAAAATATTGTATTTGTGTGTATATCTCTATATAGACACATATCTATAAATACATACCCACACATATATACACATATATAAAATGTATATATTTATATTATAAGTCATAATTTACATAAACAGCAACAAATAGACTGTGAGCAACCAGACTGATGGAGATACACAAAAGGCACTGCAGGCATTCAGTCATTCTTCCAAAGCCCAAGCTCTGGAAGTTGAATTTCCAAAATACTGTGCTGAAATAACCAACTGCATCTACATGCCTATATTCTGCTCACCACTGTATCTCCAAAGTTGAGCTGATCCTTCTAATTTATTGACGTTCAGACGATCTAGAGAGCTACAGAGCAATTTTTTTTCTTCAGCACAAATGGAAAATTTGTTCTCATAAATGCTTTGGAAAAAACATCAAAGACTTAGGACTTCCCAGTCAATTCCAGAGGACCCAGCATAGCTCTTTGCTTTTATACCTGATGAAGCCGTGGAGTAGGTCAACACTGAAGCTGGAAGTGTGAATGCAGTTCAGCTACACCTACGCTATTGTCGATCTAGTTGACTAGGGTATCAACAGGTGTATAACCATATACTGAACCAATATAGGTTTCAGCACCAGTTATATAAAATCAATACGCAAGCAGTTATCCTATGCTGAGCTCCCTGCAACTGTGGCTGCTCTGCTTCAACTGCCTAGCTTGAATATGGAACCTCGAGAAGTTTTATGTCTATCTTTTACAGAAACACTTACAAATTATTACCAGCATTTCATTGCTATCTGTCTTCTGAACAGGTGCAAGTGACAGAAGCACACTCAATTGGGAGTACTACTTAGTGTTGAGCTGAAGGATGCTAAACAGTTAATTTAATTTGGGTAATCCTTGGAGAGCAAGGAGAAGTGCTTTACCAGCAGGAAAGAACCTGAAGTAGAGAGGCCTCCAGGATGCTGTGACATTACTAAAGCAGCTTTCTCTAGAGGAGCTGCCAAAATGGCAACTCCCAGGCCCGTATGATCAAAATGACTTGTGCTTACTGTTATTTTAAGGCTAAAGTCTAGAAAATACCCTATTTTGTTTGGAATTCTAGCACTCCTGTAAATTAATTTGACATTAAGATCAATTCTTAGCATAGCAATGGAGGAGAACAATGTTTTATGTGTTTTATGTATGGAAGCATGCTTTTACAAAACTAAATCCTTTCAAATAAAAAAGGTCTCCATTGCTTAGAAATGCAAGTTTAATAAGAAAGTAAAAAACAAAAATTAAGTACAAGCTTGCCATTGGCCAACACCTTGAGACAAAAAAACTTTGGAACAAACAATGCAGTAAAGTGCACAGAAAGTACCAGGACCACATACAAATCAGCATTGCAGTGAGGCTTTTCCACTCCATCACTCATTTCCAGAGTGGGAAGCCACAGGACAACACCCATATTTCACAACGGAGCATCTGGGGAGGCAGATTTCAGTTTATTGCTGTTCATTTGGGGCATGTCCTGGGAAGGTAATGGCCTCTGCTTAGAAGGCTGTGTGGAAAGCAGTGACTCCCAGTAAGCAGTAGTTTAAAAAAAGCAAGTGCCAAAGTACACAGGCGGGATGTGGTACTGCTTGAGACGTTTATGTTCTGTGGGAATATTACAGTAACATACTCTCCAAAGTAATCTTTGAATCATCTCCAAGTGCTGTTTCTGCATGTTACTGTCTTTCACAATGCAGCAAAAATCTGGTCATTTATGCTCTGCTGAGTCAGTTACTTAAATTTTCTCTTCCCCAAGCTCTAAAGTGTCTTAAATCTTTTCTAAGAAGCTGACAGTTTCCAAGCATTTTCTCCTCTGTTGTGTATATCTCATCTTTACCCCAGATTAGCAAGGTAGACAAGCACTAGAATTCTGATGCAGGGAATGGAGAAGCTGAAAAAAATCCACTACTAGTTTTTGATTGTTTTCCCTGGAAGCTACAGTACTTCCTCCCCTCAAATTTGAAATATCCTCAAAGTTTTTACTTACATTTGGGACTCAGGAGACTGAGTCTTCTCTCTGCCTTGCTTTCCATATACACAGTAATCCTTTGTGTACTTACTTCTTTTTAGTGCTAGAGTATTTTGAGTGTCTACTGAGGATTTAATCACAGTATCTGGCAGTGTATACCTCTGTTTTTCATTGTGCAGAGGGAGGAGAACAGGCTGCAATGAAGTAACTGTATATGCAGGGGGAATGTTAGCAGTATCTACAGAAACTCCTGACTTTGAAGGGGATCAACCTGATCCATGGGACCGACATATAAAAGAGAAACTTACTCAGAAATGCTAAAATTAGACTATCAAGACAAGGAAGAAAACAAATCCTTGACAGAGTGAAAAAGTGGTAGTGTGTCACGATATAAACAGGAATGAACAGGGGACCTGTTCTACTTTACATCATCGTGCCAAAAATAAAGAATTTGATTTATCTCAGGAATCTCTGGAAGCTCAGTAAAAGCTCATTGCTCAATCTGTACACTTTCTTCTTTAATCATCTCACATGCCAATAAACTGGCACTTTATAAGTATTTGCTTTATAATCCAACACAAGCCAGCTGAAGCAGAATGCGATCAAGCAAAAGGATTCTGCAATTGACAGCTGGGACAGAGGGGCAGGGAGGGAGGGGAGGAAAAGTCTACATAAGGTCAGAGGACAAGTCTATCCTCCACATGTCCACGAACACTTCTCTCGTATACTTTACCACCAAGTACCCTAACATGCAGTCAGCACGTGAACATATGGGCTCATTCACATCTAACCAGAACAAACGCATCCACTACCACCCAGAACAAACCTCATCTCATTCTTCTGCAAGACGACCTCATCGTTAGCATGATGATCAGACTGAAGGCCCACAGTCCCACAGGTGCCACCAGCACTGTCCACCGTAAATCAGCTCCAGATTCTCACAGTGGAAAAGAGTTAGTCATTGCCAAAGACCCACGCTTTGTCCATGGTTTTGTTATAAGCCTGGCTAGAGATCTATATTCTTGCAGAGCCCTGGACAGAGTCCCAGGAAAGACTGTTCTCAAGCCACTGGTTTAGCAATGACTTCACTTGTTCCAAGAAAGAGAGACAGGCAAACAGACACACACTCTTCTTTTTACTGGGGAGGGGGAAGATTGAGTTGCTTCTGCAGCTGCCCTATCTTAGGAGACAAGCATATTCAGGATCTCCTCATGAAACATATTTTAGTTTTTATATATATATATACACTCTTCAGGAATACACAATTGCAGGAGAACCAGGTCTTGCTGCATGCCAGCAGAGTGAAACTGGGAGTGATACAGTTACTGCAGACCTTTGTATTAGTTGAGACCATAGGGCAAATCCGTACAAGGGGAGTACTGTAAAGCTAGTAAAGCACTGTCTCCATATTCAAACCAACAGAGATTTAGAATGGATTCATCTGATTTATTATATGCGAATTCATAGTGAATTCGCAAGCAACACTGTTTCATTTATAGGTATAACAACAGGCAACACATACTTTACAAGATAAACCATACCCAGTAGAACACACGAAACCCCTGACCTATCACCCATGCCGTATGTAACTGCCCCAGGCATCCAGCTCTGCCCTGCCAGCTAAATGTACCATTTCCCAGTCCTGTTTTTCATCATATTAGACTGAGTCAAACTGTCTCCTCCTTTGACATCTACCCTGCACAAGACTGCCAGCTTCTTCCAAAAAGAAAAGGCCAAAATAAGATAATACTTTTCCTTCCCCTGTTCTACATTAGTCTCTTCCTTTCTTGTTGCAAGTGCCGAAGTTTCTCATGTGTGCTCCCATTCAATGCATTCACTTTTCCTTATATCCAATTCCAAACCTTTTCTTTCCAACCTCTTGTATTCTCCTAGGTCCTTTTCCTCAAAGTACAAACATGCCATAATCCATCCACCTTAAACGCCTTTAATCTTAATTGCATCTTCAATTACCCTCTTCCCTTATTTTCTTTCCAAAGTAGTGGAACATGCCCCTTAAAATGCCTGTCTTAAATTCCTTTCCTTCATTTCTATTTGTAGACCTTCAACGATAAATTTTCATTTCAGCACATTAATGAAGTTTCCAAAACCCTCTTCCCAAACAAAATTATTATGAAAAGGCACTCAGTCCACACCTTCCTATGCCTTAAACATATAAAGTTGATGCTGTAAAAAAAAAAGTGAACTGCTATCTAAGTTTCTACCATGGTGTCCTCTCCTAGTTAGTCTATCACCTTAAACTTTTCTTCCACGTTATTCTATTATTCTCTAAAATGTCTTCAGCGGCTTCTATCCTTAGTCCTCTTTTTCTCCCTCTACACTTTATTCCTAGATATTTTAATATGCAATTAGAGAGATAATAATTAAATTCAAACTGACAGCTCACGGAAGCATTCTGTTCTGTCCACATTAAAACCTTGGCTCCAGTTTGTCACCCTGCCCACACACTTACTTCCATCTCCCTTCTTGGCTGCTGAGGGGATACCATCATACTCCTAAGACTTCAGACTGAACTGTACCATAGGCATGATTTTATCACTGATCTCTAACATCCTAGTACCCAAACTATTTCTACATCAGGGAGATGAATTTACTCCCCCTAAAATACAACTATACTTATCTACACTCAGATCAAAAATTTGTGTCTATCATCTCAATTGCTTCAAAGTTGTTTCCTGAGGAATTAAATAAAAAATAAAAATTAAAAAAAAAAAAAATCAATTTTGCCTCATTTTGGAAGTACTGGTAATTCTCCCAGGCCACCACTTTGAGCCCATCACTCCCCTCTTTTTGTATCTTTGTGACACACACCACCCCCTTGTTTACTAAACTAAGCTGATGCCTTCAATTTCAACACCTTATCTAGGCTACTTTTCTTAATCCCTTAATGTGGAAAGATACCACTCACTTCCACTACCTACACTTTTTAAGTTTTCAAAATCCATACTTTCATTTTTTCCTATGCTATCCCTTCAGCCTAGAAGTTTTCTTCTGCATTGACATCTGTAAAGCATCTCCATTACTTGAGGTAAACAACAAGCATTGTTTACCAAAACACTCTCTTCCCTAATATCTAGGCTACATTTATGCTGACATCATTTATCACCATTGCCATTTCTTTATGCTTCTTGATAGTCTTTTCTTCTATGCTTGTAAATACCCCACATGCAGGGTGATTTCCAATTACACCAGTCAGCTAGGCAGCCAAGAAGTTCTCCACTCGTTCCAGAAAACGATCTCACAAGAAGGAAAAGCATTTGATTACAGCATGAACAAGCTGAGGCACTACACCTCCTCTCTCCTTGACAGACTTGCACAGTGGCCCAGAAACAGGTATCTAGTCACCGTCATCAGAGTGACCCTGATATGATGAAGCATGTTGCTGCCAATGGGACTCCAGCTCATTTACGGTCAACTTTTCACCTTCGGCATGCATGAGGCAGGAACTCTACTAAAAGAGAAGACAGTCTCATCATGAGAGAAACTAAATTCAGGGGATAATCCATCCCTCCTCTGTTACCGAGTTTCTAAAGAGAGAAAGAGGCGTACTTCTCATTTCCTTACTTTCTCAGCACCTGACATAAGAGCCTAAAATCTTAAAGCACAGGTCAATGATGACACAGGTCAATGGATGCTGTGCTTTCAGTAACAGCTACACCTCAGGCATTCAGGCATTTAAAAATAGCAAACATTTGTGACCAACTTGCATTCTAGCAATTTCATCTATAAAGTGGAGGTTATACTGTCTTTTATTACTCACAATTGAGTAATAAAAGAAATCAGTAATTGTGAAGTACACAGATACCAGCCTGATGACTGCCCATAGAAAGCCCCACAGGAAATTACAAACCTTGTCTTCTGATCAGGTTTGAATACCACACAGTAAATACAGAGTATGTTGATCAAAGAAGAGAAGAACAGAAGGTGATAAGCATCTAAATAAACAAGCACTTTCCACTCACTCCACTAAGGGCAAAGATCCTGTAGAACTACTACATAAAATATACTTAAACATTTTTTTGTTGCATATATGTTAGCATCCAAAATAAAGTCGTACCAGAAACATTTATTTTGGTATTTAATATGAAGACAAGATAGTCAAGTACATGAATGATTTTTTTCAATATAGTTCACATGCATGGGAAAGATTGAGACTTTTCCTTTAATAACTACAGCAAGACTCAATTTTTCCAAAAAGTGTGCATTATCACATCCACACTCAGGATTTCACATAAAAATGCAGATATATTCCTGTTGCTGTTTTGCAAATCAAAAAAATTTTACCACCTTTTCCATTGCTTTCCTACTTTTAATAAGTCTTGTTTTGACAAAAAAACTCCAAACCTTCACAGAGGTCATCCACTCCACTACACCAGTGTTCAGATAGTCTGGAAACAAAATCCAAAAGTATTAGAGCAACTTCAGCACCCTCCCTGTTCCCCAAGGCCTGCACTGTGCTCAGTGCAGCTATTGATACAGAGCAGAACTTTGGGAGGTCTCTATGGAAGGAATCTGCTCTAACTAGAATTAACGTCTTGTATCCGTACTTTCCCTCAAATATGGGTTTTCTGGAATGGATGATTAGAGGGTTTGACTCAAAACAATTGCTAGAACATTTGTAGGCAGGCCAAGCACAAATGCCGAGAACTTGTCGTCTTTAACATCTGGAAACTGTGACCCGACAAGCTATTTGAGCCCCACTCTGGACTGTATGATTTCAATTTTTTATTTGTAAAAGCAGGAGGCAGATCTTTTGCAAATCTTCCTTCTCACGCCTATCAGCTACCCCAAGAATGTAAACATTAAAACAAGAATAAAAAAATTGGTAAGATGGAAATGGAAGAAAAAAAAAACCAAACATGTTTCTGCCTTCTGCTGGACCAGCACAAGTTTGAAAAGGTCTCTACTGAGAGAAAGGTGAGACTAAAACATTTTCACACATTAGCAAAGGCATACTTTTAACCTGGGGACAGGATCAGCAGCCAGACTAGAATACTTTCTAGAAATATACCCCTTCTAAACTCAAGAAGGATCTCTATCCTAGAGGGCGAGACTAAAAGCATGTAAAATAGCAGAGTACTTACATACTAAGTTGCTAACAGATTTTAAAATACCCATCTCAATCAAGGAGAGATGGTGGCTTCAAAGAGCAAATGACATGACTCACTAAAACTAAAAATTCTTGCTTAAGGATATACTAACATGAAACAGAAAATTTGCCTGTACAAGCAAATATACGAAACAGCCTGTACATCCAGAAAGTTAGCTTGTTTTACTCAAGCACATTAAGGTGAGTCAAGTAGGAATATTAACTGAAGAGAAGGTAAGTCCATCCTAAACCATCTATGCATCTCTTCCGCCACTAAGCTTTCTTGAACAGCCTGCTTCATGACCTTCAGCATGGCTGTTCCAACCACAGCTCCAGAAAAATAATAATGCGACAGCATTTCAGAAAGTCCATGAAGTGCTCAGAGATGAGAATATGAAGGGAATATTTAAATGAAACACAGATACAGCTAAAGTCCAGAAGAAAAAAAATACCACCATCGAAATTCATTACGACTACAAATTTCTAAAAACCCAAGACTGAAGTTATAGATACTAAGCTTGATATTGAATATATCTAAGACTTCCCTTCACCATTTTGACAAATTTGTTGGAGCTCCCTTTCACCCACCAGTCTGCGAGAAATCTTCCCCAACTCTCTACAAAGCAAAACCATCCAATATAGTAGGTTTCTGAGATCTCATATCTATTTGGCTCTTCTGAAGACTTTGACATCACTACTAGTTTCTTTGGAGAAAAAAGGAATACATATTTATTGCTTATTAGATTATCTCATCAGATCCTTAGTATACATCAGGTCTATCTAAAGGCACGTCAAAAATGGACACAACCTCCTAGCAGTTCTCTCAGCAGCCTTAATGTTTGGGCATCTGTCGTGGTTTAACCCCAGCCGGCAACTAAGCACCACACAGCCGCTCACTCCCCCCTGGTAGGATGGGGGAGAATCAGAAGAGTAAAAGTGAGAAAACTCGTGGGCTGAGATAAAGACAGTTTAATAAGTAAAGCAAAAGCCATACGCACAAGCAAAGCAAAACAAGGAAATCATTCACTCCTTCCCATCAGCAGGCAGGTGTTTAGCCATCTCCAGGACAGCAGGGCTCCATCACGCTTTAACGGTTACTTGGGAAGACAAAATGCCATCACTCTGAACATCCCCCCCTTCCTTCCTTCTTCCCCCAGCTTTATATACTGAGCATGATGTCATATGGTATGGAATATCCTTTTGGTCATTTGGGGTCAGCTGTCCCAGCTGTGTCCCCTCCCTCTTGTGTATCCCCACTACTCACTGGTGGGGTGGGGTGAGAAGCAGAAAAGGCCTTGACTCTGTGTAAGCACTGCTCAGCAGTAACTAAAACATCCCTGTGTTACCAACATTGTTTCCAGCACAAATCTAAAACATGGCCCCATACTAGCTGCTATGAAGAAAATTAACTCTAACCCAGCCAAAACTAGCACAGCATCAATCCAGAAAGAACGAGTCACAAGTATCATCTCATAAACCAGGCAAGCAATTACCACTTACTTTATTGATCTTTGCTCACTTTTCTCATCTTTCTGAACTCTGACCTGAATTCTAGACACATTCAACTCCCACAAAGAAGGTATCACAAGCTTAAGGGTTTATTTTTCACCTTAGTTTCAATCCTCCACAGAGCAGTAAGATGTGTGGCTGGTAAGTTTATATTTGTAAGATGCTTTGACTACGCAAAGTGCCATTAGTTCTATTATGTCACTCAGAGACTAGTTTTGCAGCGCTCTAATTGATTCAAAAAGGAAGATGAATGACTCTTATCACATTGCTCCCACCCTTTCAACACAAATAGGCTTTATTAGTATTTTCTTATCCTTTTCTTACCCTCCTCCCCCTCCATGCTCACCGCTTTCCACCACCACTTAAGTAGCCTAGACAGATTCCTAAGAAGGACAGAATTAAAGAGATTAAAATAGTTTAGTAAATGCAATTGCTCAAGTATCTTACCAATGCAGGCCATTGAATTTGTTTGATCTTTGATCCCTGAGTCTGGCTTGGGTCCTTTCTTTTTGCCCAGACCAGCTGGTACTCCACCAAGAAGGTTGCAAAATCTTCATAAACTTTAACCCATTCTCGCTTTTCCCATTCAAGGTCATCAAATTCCACATACACCTGGGGAAATTTAAGAACAGGAAAGGACATACATTATTACATATATACAACATGTGTGCATCTACATGCACTTTTGAAAGCACATGTTTTAAAATTTAATGCAAAAGCTTACTATTACCCATTTTACTGTTATGGTATTGAAGTTATATAAGCAGTTCCTGCACCACAGAAGAAATTTTTCTTGCCAGTGCATTTGTGCTGAAGAGAGGAGGGCTACATTTGCTAAAACATTAGTTTGCTAAAACATTACAGTTAACATTGGGTATCTTATCTCACAAACTAAAGTATAACACTAAGTATTTACTAGTATCATTCAAGTAATACATACAGCTATTTACATATCAGTAAATACGTCTTAAGAATACTTCTCATTCTCAGTTCAAATACTTGTCATATAATACAAACCAACCAAACAAACACTGTTTCAAGGAAAAAAAAAGCCATTTTTTTTTTCTGGAACAGAACCAGAAAGGACATCCTGAACCTGCAGACCCTGCTACTACAAGCCAGCCCAACACACAGCACCTAACAGAAGCAGCTCAGTTTCTTGCCATTTCTGTCCTTTTGGAATCCCGCTCCTTTGGAGGGAAAAAAAAAAAAAAACCAACACACTTTGTTTCCAGCTAAATTAATTTGGAACCAGTTTGCAACTATTTGATCATGTGCCATCCATGTCCTATAGGTTATACAGTTCTCCCCGACACATTCTTAAGAGAACAACCATACCCTCCCTCAGCTGCATTCACTAAGCTAAATATGCCAAACCTTTTGTCTCCTCTTGTAAAGGGAAGAGGGAACTCGGAGCCAAAAAGCTGTCCAAAAGCTATCTGCATTAGCAAACAAACTCTTCTAAAACCACTACATTTCAAAATTACAGAATTTATTTAAATTTTTTTAAAAAAACCCATAATCAATTGTTTTCTTTTCCAAATTATGAGAAAATCTGTAAGAAAAAACAACTGGCATTATTAAAAAAAAAAAAAAAAAAAAATCACTGTTTGACACACAAACTGGAGAAGGGAAGATGCTTTGCTACCCTCCTGAATTTCAGCTCTCAGCCACACCCAAGGCAACTTCTGAAACTGGAGTTTCTTCCTCTATCTGCTTCTGAGAATTTAAATCACTGTCACAGAAATATTCTTGTCTTTTTTACTTTGGTTAATTTTAGGCCTGCAACATACTTCCTCGTCTAGACTTTCTGTCTCACACTTTCCAAACGTGTACTACATAGTGCTCCTTCTCATCTTGTCCTTCTCCCTTCTGTGTACACAACTTAAATTTGCACCAAGCCTCTTCTCACTCCTGTATCAAAATTCGTCATCCCAGTTTCCCCCACTCATACTCTTCTTTTAACCCATATTACTCCCATTCTGTTCCTACACACTCCCTTCCCCTTACCTCTTTAAAGCATCAGATTAAGAAGATAACTTACTGCAGTTACTTTCTTCTACGACAGTCCATTATTGCATCTCCACTTAAAATTTGTCCAAATAAAAAGGAAGAAAGTTTCTTCTCCTGTCAAGCTGCGCTCAGTCTATCCATTTATTTCGCTGCTCCCCCTCCTCACAACCTCCACAAACTGCTCAATACTCTAACTGCAGCTATCGCTCACTGCACCCCCAACTCCTTTTCCTCCACCCCTCTACCAAATGCTGACACCCGACTGTCCCTGTCATTGTGCACGCTCGTTGTCACCAATATCATACTCATGGCCAACTGGTCTTTCCACCCCTTATCTCACATCTCATCTTACTACTCATCTTCTTTCTTGCCTGGTCTTAATCGCTGGGTCAAGGCAGAGTGTGCGCAGGGCAGTTGTCTGCATTAAATACTGTTCCTTCTTTACTTCCCAAGGGCAGAGCCTTCCCCCTGGATTCACCACCTCGACATCTGGAATTTCTGCCGTTTGCCTGCTGCTGCTCCTCTGACATTTCAATTACCCTGGCTGATCACAGTCATCCCCCATCTCTGCATCACTTTGTTCATCAACGCAACTACTCTTTTACCTTTTCCCTTTTCCCATTTCACTCACTGAAACTATCAGGAAACCACTCGTAGTCTTTGCGGTGGCATTAGGATCAGTTTGTATCTAAAATCACCCTCACTTCAATTGTTCATTTTTACAGCTATCGCCTGTTATTCTAACAAAGCAAGCAGAAAACAGCAGCAAAACCTCAAAACTAAAAATTATAAATTGACACCTTTCACTAAAAAGCGCTTTTTAATAACTTAATTTCTATAAATTAATTTAAAAATACATAATAAAGTTGCAGAATATTAATTTATCTATCAAAACAGAGTTAACAGTAAACATAGTAATGCTTTAAAGTACTGGCAGGAAAGCACGCCGTATCTCAAATCAACTTAGCAGCAGTATCTTCTATTTGCGGCTACTTTGAACTCTAAGTTTTGTCATTTGATCAATTGCAGAAATAAACGTCTCTTCTAAAGACAACCTTCAGTGACAGTACAGTCAAAAATCATTCTCTAAAGTCACCTTCCTCCTGGCCCCTCCTCCTGTAAATTCCATTCAATTATTCTGGACTGGTCAAATAATTTTATTTTAATACCTGGAAAGACATTTTACTTGGGTAGTCTATCACAGGATGTAATAGGCTAAGCACCAGACCTCACACAGCAGCAAAGTTAAAAAAATAGAAGGCAAGGGGAATCAAGTGAATAAATGTTTTTGAAAAACACAGATAAGTCTAAACAGGAGTTAGCAGTTTAGAAACCGCCACACTAAAACATACTGTATCTTCTGGACACTAGCCAGAACTTGTGGATAACTGTGACACAATCTAGTGTTTGTGTGCAAGTTTTGCACCCCAAATAAACCGAAATCCGGTGCAACAACAGTGGGAGTTATTGCTGAGCTATCTGCAGAGTCTCCTGGCACCGTATAATTAGATCTTCAAAGGAGCAGTTCCAAGAAAAGTGGAGAATGGAGCATGGCGCAGAGCCAGTCTGCCATTGCCCAGGGCACCATATTCCTTCTCTAGAACGATACACACACAACCTTACTTGGGAATTATTTCTGCCAGCTTCCACCACATTCAGGTTTCGATGCCAAGACTGTTAACTATCTGCTGGCTTTCCAAAGTTCATTTTTGAAAGGCAGAAACAACACAGATGAAACACTGAACCCAGTCCTTCGCCCATTCTCTTTTCTGCTAGGAAATACTTAAATCAGGAAAATCCATTATGAATTTTTCTAAGGCAACAGTAAAGACTCTGAAGAACACAGGCTTCTTCCTTCTCTGCACACTGACCTATCGCACAGAGGAGAGCGGTATCCCAAGCAGCACAATTTATGAAAGGGAGTAAAAAGGGGAGAGAAGGAGGAAAGGAAGCAATCCAGCAACCTATGCCAACAAAATAAAACGTAGAGCCAAAGTTAGACCCCCTAAGGAGTGCAAAGGCTGAAAATATTTAATCTTTCTTGCTTCACTGACGAAACTCTGTACAGCAAGAAACTCCACAACAGTTGCCTCTCTGAGAATGAATGTTGATTTTGAGATTTTTTAGCCAAATTTTGCTTCCTTGCCTTGTCAGCTATTCAGAAGTTCGTGCTCCCAGAGTGGCTGAAGTCTTCTCACCACGTATGCATTCACTTGCATAAAAAGGAGAAATTCCCACTGGGATGATATTGTATTTATAATTGGCATTGATGTGCTAATTTTGTAACTCACTACTATTTTCCAACAGGAAGCAGCATAAGCTTTTAGCATGCTTTTCCAAGTAAAGCAAGAAAACAAATTAATTTCCAATGGAGTCAGCCAAACAATTGCAACAAAATATTGCTGTTTCAAAGCCAAAACACAACAATCATGGTGAAATTCTCTACATGCAGCACTGTGATCCAGAGTTTTCCAGTCACTTCTGCTCCAAATAAATACGCCTGACCAAACAAATTCTGAACCCCTTTAAGCTGTCACGAAAGCAATGTTGACTTCCAGCAAATTTGACTTACAATGCTAAAAAGCATAGTCCATGCACCATCCACTTTTTTGAAACCACCTGAGTGGGTGGATGCTGTTTGTAACTCCTCCTCGCTATAGTAGTGTATGTGTTGCGCACGGGGTGGTTAGTGCTGAAGACAACTGCGGCGTTAACAATCCAAAGGCTGACTTCTAGGTTAGGTTTGCCGTGGCAAGAGCTCCAGGCAGCACAGCTACAAGAATCACTAAAAGCTTACATCATTTTAAGGCAAAGTGATCTCTAGTAACAAGGAAATAGAGTGCTGTAGAGCATTTATTTACTAAGTTTCTAACCCGGTGTGCTAAAATACACCTGGTTTGTACTTAACAGAATACAAGTTCTGTCTTCTCTTCTAAGGGAGGAGTGTACAGTTTCCCCTTTATCACCTAAAGATTGTTAGAAAAATATTTGGGAGGGGGGAGGGGAGGAGCAGAAATCAAGTAACCTTTCTTAAGATGTTTTTAATAAGGCAAAGAAAACACTTCTACTTTTGTACCACATTGAATAGTCTTTCATCAACACAAATCTGGCTACTGACTTCAAGGTGAGTCCCAAAGGGTAGGAAGGCTCTGCAGAGGGACC
>NW_009207779.1:0-2016 GCF_000690835.1 Fulmarus glacialis
ACAAGGTAGGGGCCCGCAGGCCGGGAGGGTCGACTGGAGGGATGCTCTCCCACTCCGTTCCTCCTCCACAGGCACTCTTAGCGTGAGGGTGCTTCTGTCCTGCGCCAGCTGGGCAGGGGATGCACACGCGGGCACTTTTGGCCTCTGCTTGCGTGTGCTGCTCTTCCGTCTGCAAGCTGTCTGTGCTGAGCCCGCTTGTCCCGTGGTGATGCCTGTCATGTCCCAGTGTGCGGGCCCTGGATATGTCTAACAGCTCCGGGTTGCCTCCTGCAGTGTAGATGCCGTCCCGGGTTCCGGCTGAAGGATGACGGGAAGACGTGCATTGACATCGATGAGTGCTCCACCACCTACCCCTGCAGCCAGAAGTGCATCAACACCCTGGGTAGCTACAAGTGCCTGTGCATAGAGGGCTACAAGCTCAAACCTGACAACCCCACCAGCTGTAAAGCTGTCACAGGTGAGAGCCAAGAGCAGGCTTTGGAGGCAGGGATGCTCTTCTGGCGACTGTGGGATGCTGCTGGCCTTGGAGTCGGTCGCGGTGCTCCGCAAGGCGAAGTAGCTGCACCTGACTCATGAAGGAGAGCCGGGAAGCAGCAGGGCAGGGAGGGCGGCAGGTCCGCAGGGGATCTGCCCACGTCCCAGTGGCGCTTCCCTGACACGTCTTGTGGTTTCCCTGTGCAGATGAAGAGCCCTTCCTCATCTTTGCCAACCGATACTACCTGAGGAAGCTCAACCTGGATGGCTCCAACTACACGCTGCTCAAGCAGGTGCGGGGGGAGCTGGGAGCGGGAGGGGGCACCAGCCCCACGTGGCCGGGGGTTCAGGGTTGGAGAGGGGCCCTGCAGGGCAGGAGACTGCCAGCCTGGGAGTTTGGGCTCTTGACTTCCCAGGCAGATGGTAGATCCTGTGTAAACAGCAGCTCTCACTAGGAGTACACAGGAGGTCCTATGTAAACAGTAGCTCTTTGGTAGCAGACCTTTATAAGGTAGGGGCTGCGCAACAGTGGTCTGTAGGTGCTTTTAACTTCTCTGCTGCAGGGACCGGGAGTTGAGGCTGGGGGCTCACGGGTCTTTCTAAAGCCCCCGTGACCCTGTGCTAGCAGGTGAGGCTGTTTCAACGCTTCTCCCTTCCTCCCAGGGGCTTAACAACGCGGTGGCTCTGGATTTCGACTATCGGGAGCAGATGATCTACTGGACAGATGTCACCACGCAGGGCAGCATGATCCGCCGCATGCACATCAACGGGAGCAACGTTCAGGTGGGGGACTGAGGCAGCCCCTCGAGCACCCCCAGTCCGGGCAGCTGGTCCTCACCCACCTCCTGCACAGAGAGGCTGCCTGGAGGGGCCCAGACTGGCACCGGGGAAGAGGGCACAAGCCCTGCTGTGGGGTCATCATTGGGCTCGGGCCATCAGCCCAGGTTGCTACAGGGGTGTTTTGCAGCACCATCCCGATCAGAGGTGGGCTCCACGCTGCCCCAAAGCAGTGGGTAAGGAGGGCTGGAGGAAGAGAGGAGCGAGGAAAGTCTGCAGGGGCGATGTGCCAGGAAGGGGGATGTTGTCATCCCTGAGGGACCAGGGCAGGTGCTTCCTGTCCAGCCCCAACATCTCTGTTTTCTCCCAACAGGTTCTTCACCGCACTGGCCTCAGCAACCCTGACGGGCTGGCTGTGGACTGGGTGGGAGGCAACCTGTACTGGTGCGACAAAGGTCGGGACACCATTGAGGTGTCGAAGCTCAATGGTGCCTACCGCACTGTGCTGGTGAACTCAGGCCTGCGGGAGCCCCGGGCGCTGGTTGTGGATGTGCAGAATGGGTGAGAGCCTGGGGGACCTGGACATTCCCCTCTACGCAGGGAGGGGGCTGGTGGCCCCTCTGCCATCTTGCCGTAGTCCTGGAGGCTGGGAGATGGGACGGGGCCTTCCCTCCTCTCCTCCAGGACGCCTGGCTGCTTCTCCCTGCCCTGCACCCGTGCGCCCAGGCACCTCGGTTTAGCCACGCAATGGACAGAGTGCAGCCA
>NW_009207779.1:2033-2259 GCF_000690835.1 Fulmarus glacialis
TGTCTGCGGCTTGGGTTGGACTCAGCCTCCCTCTGCTCTTCTGTTTCATCCCCAGTTACCTATACTGGACAGACTGGGGGGACCACTCCCTGATCGGGAAGATTGGCATGGATGGCACCAACCGCAGCGTCATCGTGGACACCAAGATAACTTGGCCCAATGGCCTCACCCTCGACTACATCAACAGCCGGATCTATTGGGCCGATGCGCGGGAGGACTACATTGA
>NW_009207779.1:2357-3040 GCF_000690835.1 Fulmarus glacialis
GGTGAGAGCACTGGGTCCTCTGGGGCACCGCCAGGCCTCTGTGGGGTGTGGGCTTTGGATCGGTCGTGGGAGCAGGAGCCAGGGTGCTGGGTACGGTCCCCAGCTCCGGCAGCTCCTCTGTGCCTCTGACCAGGGGAAGAGGTTTGTTCCCTGGCTGAGCTGTCCCTGGAGAAAGGCCGTGCTGTGGGAGCGGTGGCCTGGGGCAGCCCCTTGCTGAGCCGCCTGCTCCCCCTTGCAGTGCTGAGCCAGGACATCCCACACATCTTCGCGCTCACCCTCTTTGAGGATTTCATTTACTGGACCGACTGGGAGACCAAATCCATCAACCGGGCCCACAAGACTACGGGAGCCAACAAGACCCTGCTGATCAGCACGCTGCACCGCCCCATGGACATCCCCATCTACCCCCCCTACCGCCAGCCTGACGGTGAGCCGGGGCTGAGGGGCTGGGGTGGCCCCGGCGCTGCGGAGCAGCCTTGGGCAGGAGGCTGGGGCTGGGCATGACGTGCAAAGGGACGCCAGGGTGGGCAGGGGGGGCAGAAGGGGGGTGTGCAGTGAGAAGGGTCTTGCAGCTGGGGGTTCACGTGCCATCCTGAGGGTCCCCCGCCTTGGTCTGACTCGCTGTTGTCTCCCTTCTCTCCCCAGTTCCCAACCATCCCTGTAAGACCAACAATGCCGGCTGC
>NW_009207779.1:3074-5593 GCF_000690835.1 Fulmarus glacialis
GTGCAGCACCCTCTGCCTCCTCTCGCCGGGCGGGGGGCACAAGTGTGCTTGTCCCACCAACTTCTACTTGGGCAGCGATGGCAAAACCTGCGTCTCCAACTGCACGGCCAGCCAGGTAACAGCCTGCCTGCCCCTGCCTGCATCTGCCTGTGTGGACATCCTCCCTGCGGCAAGTGTGTGCCTGTGCTCGCGTGTGTGTCCCTCCTGCCGTGGTGTCACCAGGTCCCAGCTCCTCTGCTTGTGCAGCCCGTGCTGTGCCTCTGGGTGCTGGTGTGCGCACGCCTTCTCCAGGCACGGGCAACACCTCCCTCCTGTGGCACTTCCCAGCACATACAGACTGCAGTCGTTTTGGGGGTGCCCAGGGGAGCCAGAGACCCTCCGGCTCTGGAATGACCTTCTGCCTGCCCCCCTCCCTCCCTCCCTCAAACCCCAGAGCTGTGTGGCGTGTGCTCAGGGTTCAGGCTTTGCTCTAGGTCAGGCCACAGAATGTCCCGGGGGTGCCCAGGAAGGGACAGCATGGAGATCAGTGCCCTTGGCAGAGTTCCCTGGGGACAAAGCCTTCTGGGGTCCTCCCTCCCCATTCCAAGCCACCCTCACAAGCTCGTCTCTCTGTCCTAGTTTGTCTGCAAGAATGACAAGTGCATCCCTTTCTGGTGGAAATGCGACACCGAGGACGACTGCGGGGACCGTTCGGATGAGCCGGAGGACTGCCGTGAGTGCCGAGCGGAGCTGACGATAGCCCATGGAGTCCCAGCACCCCAGCGACGCTGCCCGGCTCTTGCCAGCCCTACAGCATCTGCATGCTGTCCGGAGCCGCCTGGCGCTGCTTGTGCAGCTGGTCCCCCAAAGCCCTGCTGCTGCTCTGGCTTCGGAACAGCACTGCTGCTCCCTGCTCGGCTCCAGGGAGAGGAGGGTTCCCCCATTAATGGAGCTTAGAGAGCAGTGGGATAACACACTGTCCCTGCGTGGGGTATTGCCTCGTGGAGGACAACAGCCAACTGCTGCTCTCGGAGCAGAGCTGCCCCCTCACTGCGCCAGAGCCCAGGGTTGGGTGCTGGTTGCTCAGTCCCTGCTGAGGACCCCAGAGGGGAAAGCGGGAGGTTAAGGTTTGCCCTAAAAATGTTCTCCAGAGCAAACGTTTCACCCTGTCTTACTCGTCCCACAGCTGAATTCAAATGCAGGCCAGGGCAGTTCCAGTGCTCCACTGGGATCTGCACCAACCCAGCCTTCATCTGTGATGGAGACAACGACTGCCAGGACAACTCCGATGAAGCCAACTGTGGTAGGTTCTCCACCTCCCCTTGTGACCCTCAAACACCAGCTGGGCTGCAGCATCCCAGTAGAGCAGAGACGCAGCGTGTCAGCTTTTGACTGTGCTGCCTCCCTTCCCAGATATCCACGTCTGTCTGCCCAGCCAGTTCAAATGCACCAACACCAACCGCTGCATCCCTGGCATTTTCCGCTGCAACGGTCAGGACAACTGCGGTGATGGCGAGGATGAGAAGGACTGCCGTAAGTGGGGAGCTGTTAAGCGTGTTAGGGATGGGGAGCGTGCACAGTTAGGGGTGAGGAGTTCAGTGCTGCATCAGATCCATGTCTTTGGGTATTGGCTTCTCTGCAGGCTGGCTTCTCGGTGGTCTTGCCCTTGGGCATGGGGCTTTCTCCTTACCTCTGCTCTGCGTAGAGCCTCTGTCCACCATCACCCTGCTGCCCCTACAGACACTTCTGTTTCCTAGTGGAAATTAAATCCTTAAATCCCTCCGAGTGGCAAGTTCAATATTTGCCGTGGATTTGCACTGAGCCTATTGCAGAGCTGAGGGATCTTGTGGTTTCTGCCCTGTCTCCCTGCAGCTGGGCGAGACTTCTGGGGCCACCACAGGGCTCCGCTCCCCTCCCCTCTCGTGCACGTGGTCACCAAGCATGGCCAGACACTTCTTGTGATGCCCAGAGCATCTGCATGCCTCTCTGCTCTGTGGGGCAGTTTTTGTGGGGTGGCGGCTGGCAGATCCCTGCCTGCCCCGCTGCCCCTCCTGAATCTGCTTCTCCCTCCTGCAGCGGAGGTGACTTGTGCCCCCAACCAGTTCCAGTGCGCGATCACCAAGCGCTGCATCCCCCGCGTCTGGGTGTGCGACCGGGACAACGACTGTGTGGATGGCTCAGATGAACCTGCGAACTGCAGTAAGAAGCGTGCACGGGGAGGGGGGGAGTGGGTCTGGCCACAGCGAAACCGGGACTCCTCCGCAGCTGGTCATGTCCGCGTGTCTTTGCCTGCGGGGTGGCAGGTCCCTGCTCAGTCCCTGCAGATGCTGCGGGCAGATGGTGGCTCTGCCTAGATCTGTCCCGCTGAGATACTCCTCTCTCTGACTTCTCCCTGGAGAACTGCTTAAAAAGGGGGGATCTTGCCCACCCTGTCCCGAGCAGGGGTGCTGCAGTCAGCTCCAGGCTGCTGCACAAGGTGTTCATCAGCCCTGCGGAGAAAGAAATATGCCTAGCCAATGCTAACCCCACCTCCCCTCCCC
>NW_009207779.1:5624-6230 GCF_000690835.1 Fulmarus glacialis
CATATCCGTGTCCTCTTTTTTCTCCCCGCCAGCACAAATGACATGTGGTGTGGACGAGTTCCGGTGCAAGGACTCGGGCAGATGCATCCCAGCGCGCTGGAAGTGTGACGGGGAGGACGACTGCGGGGATGGGTCCGATGAGCCCAAGGAGGAATGCGGTGAGCAAGGACTGGGGCTGGGGAGACGAGCCCAGAGGGCATCTTGTGCCCCCCCTTCCCCAAGGGTCGGGCTGCTGTGATGCTGTCTGTCCCCTCCACCTCCCTGGTGTGCTGGGGGCTGGGGAAGGTTTTAGCTGCTCCTTTTCCAAACCGCGTGGGCAAGGCTGGGTCGGAGGGAGGCTGGCAGAGAGCAGCACTGCCCGCCCTGCTAGCTGGCGTGCCATCCCTCCCCTTGAGCGGGGGCAATACTGATGCCTGTCCCTGTCTCATCCCGCCCAGACGAACGCACCTGTGAGCCCTACCAGTTCCGCTGCAAGACCAACCGCTGAGCAGTGTGACTACGACAACGACTGCGGGGACAACTCGGATGAGGAGAGCTGCAGTACGTGCCGCCTTCAAGGCTTTGCTATCCCGGGAGCCGTCTGCGCAGTGGAGAGGGGGGCGGTTC
>NW_009207779.1:6430-7070 GCF_000690835.1 Fulmarus glacialis
CCCCAGGCCCTCTGCCTGCCGGTGCCCCCAGCTACGGGGGGGGAGCATCAGGCGGCTGGGGCTGATGGCTGGGGAGCCCGGGGAGCAGCCTTCTCCCCCTGGACAGAACACGCCTGACTTGGGGGTCTGGCTTGCCTGGTCCCACAGCCAGGGCTTGGCTGGTGGCTGTTCTGAGGAGAGGCCCCGAGTGGGAGAGGTGGAAGGGAGGAGGTGGCCCCAACGCCCTCCCCGGCAGGCAGCACACGGGCCCTGTGCGGCCGTGCTCACCCGCGGGGCTCACGGGCGCCTCGTCCCACTCATGGTGGAGCAGCTTTGCTTTAGACCATGGCCCCGCGCTTTGGCCCCAGCCTGGCGGGCAGCACCCTTTGGAACAGTTTGGCCTGGGAAGGCGGTGGGGACACACGGAGCCTTTGGGAGGGAAGCTGTGGAACCAGCTGAACCTGGGTCACAAACCTGGACCTGGACCAGTGTTTGGGAAGGCAGCTGGTCCCCAGAAGCCATGGCAGACGATCAAGTTGCTGCCGCTTAATGAGTTACCGCTTGTTAGCGGAGCTGTGCCAGCACCTGCCCCGCTGAGCAGCAGAGGACCGTGACCGTCCGCGTGGATGGGACAGCTCTTGGCTCTGCTGCGGGCAGGAGC
>NW_009207779.1:7276-7516 GCF_000690835.1 Fulmarus glacialis
CACGTCGTGTTTTTGAGTTTGTGCCATTTCACTTCATCTTATGTTTTTCTCCATTTTCACACTGTCATTATGGGGCGCTCAGAGGTAGGTTCCTGCCAAAATCTTTTAATTCCATGTACAGTCTCTCTAAAATAAATGAAGACAATAAATTCCAGGTGAGGGCAGAGGGGTCGGGACTGGACAACCCAGGTGAATTTACTGAGCATCAGCACCAGCATCTCCCTCCACCGGAGCCGCAGG
>NW_009207779.1:7572-8793 GCF_000690835.1 Fulmarus glacialis
CGCCTTCCCCTACCTCCGCCCCTGCGGTACACCCCCTGCCCCCCTCTTCCCCTACAGTCCCGTGGGCTTCTGCACTGCGGCTGGAGGGGCCGCCTGCCCCGACCCATCCTGCACCTGGGGCCTCCCCGGGGCGATGGGGAGGGGAAGGGTCCCGAGAGCCGTCCTCCTGCAGACAGATTTGGCACCGACTGTGCCGGTGCCGGCTCAGCGGGTGCGTTGAGCTGCGAGGGGGAGTCTGTCCCCATGCCCTGCGAGGGGGGCACGGTGTGCCGGCTCTGCCAGACCTGGCCAGGGCGCCGCTGCCTTTCCTCCTGCCCGCAGCTGCTGGTGGGGCAGCAGACATGGGCAGCGGGGAGCTGTGGGGCTAGTGCTGCCTTCGGTGGAGAGCAACGTGGGGGATGTGCATCCGGGAAGCTGCCAGAAGCAAGTCTGTATGGCCGTAGTACCCCCATTTCCCCGCAGGGAGCTGGAAGCCCTGGAGTGGGATGGGAAGGGGACTGGGAGGTGGTATCAGCCATACCCTTCTCTGGCAGCTCCCTGGGCTCTGCTTGCACCCCATCCTGTCCCCAGTACCACTGGATGTCTGTCTGTGTCAGCCTGTGCCCCCCAAGCTGTTGGCCAGAGAGACCTTCTGGCCTCGCAGCCCGCACTCAGGGGGACCCCCTGTGTTCTCTGTCCCTAGCGCCCCGACCCTGCTCGGAGAGCGAGTTCTCGTGTGCCAACGGCCGCTGCATCGCCGGCAGGTGGAAGTGCGATGGGGACCATGACTGTGCGGATGGCTCTGACGAGGTATAGTCCTGAGGGCAGGGGCTCTCTGCCAGCACCTTCACCCTGCCCATGTGTGGGAGTGGGGACACGTCCCACCCAGTCTGCCTCTGCCGGTGGTCGCCCACCACCAAGGAGGGGCTGAGAGCCTGGTGCTGGGTGACTCATGAGATGGGAGGCTGCCATGGCTGGGGCTGTCCCTGCTGACTGCTGTTCCTCGCCCTTCCCCTGCAGAAAGACTGCACGCCGCGCTGCGAGTTCGACCAGTTCCAGTGCAAGAACGGGCACTGCATCCCCATGCGCTGGCGCTGTGATGCCGATGCGGACTGCATGGACGGCACCGATGAGGAGAACTGCGGCACTGGGGGTAATGGCAGCGCTGCATGGCTCCCTTGGGGCTGGTCGTCTTCCCCCCATGCCCTTGTGTCTCCTGTGTCCCCGCTGTGGGTGAGAGCG
>NW_009207779.1:8975-9356 GCF_000690835.1 Fulmarus glacialis
TGCTCCCCCCTGCCCGGGTCGTCCGCGTTTCGCACGTGCCCCCTGGACGAGTTCCAGTGCAACAACACGCTGTGCAAGCCCCTGGCCTGGAAGTGCGATGGGGAGGATGACTGCGGGGATAACTCGGATGAAAACCCCGAGGAGTGCTGTGAGTGATGCCGCGTTGCCTCCAGCTGCCCACGGGGGCAGCAGCCTGCCCCGAGCACCCGCACGCTGGGGAGGGGTGACAGTCCCAGAGCCTGGGCACCGCTGCGGGTACCCGGGGGGGCTGTGGGTACCTCTGGCAGCTCTGCACGCCCCCTTTAGATGGGTCCCCTTGGGGGTGGGGGGGGGCCAAGGGGGCAGGAGGTGGCTCTGGTCGAGAGAGCGGAGTTGCAGAGG
>NW_009207780.1:0-7373 GCF_000690835.1 Fulmarus glacialis
TTTTATTTCTCTCTCTTTTTGTTATTTTCGTTTTCATTACAATTTATTAGTATTACTATTACTATTACTATTATTATGTTTTATTTTATTTTACTTTATTTTATTTCAGTTATCAAACTGCCTTTATCTCAACCCACAAGTTTTCTCACTTTTACTCTTCCTGTTCTCTCCCCCATCCCACTGGGGGGGGGAGTGAGCGAGCGGCTGTGTGGTGCTTAATAATACCTTAGGTAAATTATTTAAATGCTCAAGCTTGTCCTTATGTACAAGCTGCACATATACATGACATCTCAGATTCAGGTCTTTCATTTTGCACAGTACTTTTGAGAGCTTGGCTGAAAAACTCTGCTGAATAACAAAGTATTGTTTACCTCAGCAGCATATTATTCTTAGTATCTTACATATCTTATGGGTGAATCCTGCTTGCGATGGGACACACGTGCCAAAGGGCAAGAGAGAGAACCAGCTGCTGAAAACATTTGTAAGACATTTCCAGGCTACAGTAGTTATAGAACTGTGCTATACCTCTTGTTCCTACTATTATATATGCAACACAAAAGGCAGTGGGAGACAGAGACAGCCTTCTGCACGTACCTATCATAGGGCTGTCATTCACACCTTAACTATTCTGCCATTGTCCCGTTTATCAAACACATTTATCTGTTTATTGCAGCAAAAATGAAGAAAATGTGATGGAAGAGTAAGGCATCTGAGGCAATTTAGTCTTCGACATCAGTAATGGAAGGAGGGCCTTACCTGAGCTCTTGATGGGGAGCAGGTGAAATAACAATGAAACTCCGAATGACTTTTCACGCAGAAATCCTTCCCATCTGGGATTTCAAAACATTTCACAAATAACAAATTGCATCCACTAATATTGCCATCAGGTCAGTAAGCTGTTACTAAACACCTTTTACAAAAATGACAGTGAGAGATTTCTTCACACACAGAATGAAATCAATTCCTTGCTGACAAAACACCCAGCCAACGCACCACTTACATCACATTTAAGCCTTCAAATGAAAACATATAGGATCTAATTTGGAGCCTAAAAGATAAACATTACTTACTTTTCCTTAAGTTCTTTTAGTGAACCCTCCAGTGATTTGGATTTTATACTCCCAGATCCAGATGATTTATCCCATTTGTTTTCTTCAATGTCAGCTTCGTCACCTTTTTCTTTGTGCTTTTCACTGGCTAGCTCATCTCCTTTTTCAGGCTTCTTAAGAAGCTAAGAAATACTTGTTTATATTAGGATGTAAAATTATTCTCCTCTGTTGTAACAGACATTTTAACAATATATTAAATATATCAAAAACCTATTAAGATCGAAGATATTTAAATGCTAGGAATGTATTTTACGAAGTATAAAATTTAAAGTTATTTAAAGAGGGCAGCTTGCTTTTGCTGAGGAGTGACAATCATTAACAGGCGTTCAACTGCACACTTTTAAATATGCTGAAAATACTGGAGAAAGCAGTACCTGGAGAATACTGGAGAAGAGTACCTACTCTTCTCTTCTAAGTTTTATATATAAAGATATTATTATGGTCTACGATTTCTTAGAAATCATATAACAGAGCTCAATGTTATTGCCAATAAAATAAAAAGCAGAACCTCTAAGACAAAAAGAGCAAGATTAATACTTCACTCCATGAAATACTATATATAAAATGTGTTACACATGAACTACTTGGGACAGACTGGCATATAGAAGTAGGTGCTTAGTATAAATACCCCGACAGAAAAACAGACTGAGGAAAAAATTATGATGTTAGCAGAAAAGATCACATTGCATTTTCACCTTGGAGATTAAGATTTCCAAGAAGTCTGTTCCTTTCACAACAAATAACCCACAGAGGGTTTGAGCAGTGGAATTACAGGAATAATCTTTATAGAAGGACCAACTGTCTCAAAATATTTCTCTAACATTTCAAGAATAAACAGAACATCTCATCAGTCTTTTCATTCCACCAGTTTTTCTGAAATGAGCACAGGTTATTCTTCTCCAATATTTAAAAGTTCTATAATGTTTCTCTCAGGCAATATTTTCCTTTCCTTTAGGAGACAGAACTAGCTTTCAAGGTCACATTGCCACAGATATGTCATAAATACTGCGGTCATTTGATCAACCACGTTTGGGTAATACATTTTAAAGAACAACTCCCTTTTCTTCTGAAGTTCTAGTATGCTTTTCTTTATGCCTAAATTGAAAAATGTGTAACGCGGCTTCAGAACTTACTATTTTTTACATCCAGGTGAAGGCAACTATTGTCCAGGAAGAAAAGGAAGAAGAAAGAAGTACGCAGCTCTGTGCCTTCTCCCCACTACAAGATCTGGAGTGAGTCTGTGTGCCCTTGCGTTAAGCTACAGACTTACACCAATATTCCTCTTCAAAACAGCCTATAAAACCTTTCCAATACCACAAAATTTAGTTCAGATGAATAGTTTTTAACTATGTCATCTTATACAAATAAGGTTTTAAATGCCCAGTCATAACAGCACAAAACACACCCGCCTAAGTGAAGTCATTAAAGGCACACCTATTCAGATTGTTATAAGGCAGCACAGCCTGAAATTAGCAAGACTTTCTTATAACTTGGTTAAAGCATACTATTAAAATAAATCACTTCTAAGCATGAACACAAAAAAATCTCCGCACATATGGCTAGATGAAGACTTACATGACAGAAAGTGTTAAAGCCGTATTTGCAATAATCTTCCAACATGTTAGCACAGAACAATTTAGTTCTGTCAGGTTATGTCAGCCTAGAATGTGGCAGTGTTGTATAAAGATATCTGAGTTACCTGCCACAACTGCATCAGCACATCATTGTACCTAAGGTAATTCGTCACACTTTTCAACAACTACTTAGTCAAAGCCCTACATTACTTCCCCTTCCAGTCAAAACTGGTTTGGTATCTCCACACTGTACTGTAGTACATTGCGTAAACAGTGTAAGTGAGATAGCAAAGGAACTTCTGGGTAACTTCAACAGAAAAATAGGGGTTTTTTCATTAAGGTACCTTGATCCTTATTTCTTTTTCAGAAATCTTCTTTTGCTTCTCCACTTCTTTTCTTTTACGTCTTTCTTCTTCTCTGCGCTTCCTTTTCTCTTCCTCCCGCAGACGTTTCTTCTCCAGTTCTCTCCGCCTTCGTTCTTCTCTTTTCTCTTCTCGTATTCTCTGAAGAGTTCAAAATTATTAATTGTAAATTGTCCAACGGAAAATCATGTGAAACATAAATGTTGAACTTCAGGCAAAAGTCTGAACGTACCTGCTTTTCTAATTTTCTATTTTTAATATATTCCAAAAGGGGTGTTGTTCTTCTAGCTAAAACACAAAAAATTTGTGATATAGTGTTCAACTCCTAAAATACGTACTCATTTCTTTACTTCAGTACTAACCCTTTTTCTAGCTTTATCTGCAAGGGAGCTAAATAATTAATAAACCTATTTATTTTATATATTTTTGAAGGCATTCCCATCATTCCATTTTAGAAAACACTTTGTTGGTTTTTTGCTGTTAGGGTTAGAAGCAACTGAGAGACGTATGATTATTTAATGTTTAATTAAAAATCGTATCTTTTCAGTTCAGAGAATGGCTTTTTTCTTTTGCTCATCAAACGGCTATTTACCAAAAAGGAAAGAAATCTGTTCAGAATCTATTCCTACATTTTAATTTTGTACATCAAAACCTAGCTATATTGCTGTTCATATACAGCCCACATTACTGTAATCTCACATAGCACTTTTCAATCCCAAACTTCAAAGTACATCATGAGGGAAACATTTTCATTCTCATATAATATTTCCATTTAACTACCATTTAGCATTCACCTCTCCGTGGGAAAACAGGATGAGTAAGAGATAAGTGGTTTGTCCCAGGTTACACAGCAAAGTATCTGCAGATTCAGTAAAACTCTGGCTTCCCAAATAACAAATAAAATGCCTCATCTACTGGATCACACAGCCATTCTTATGTTACAGAGCTGTCTCCACACTCTGAAATCTAGCCTAAGCCACCTGGCTGAACCACCCCCAAATTCCACAAAAACTTGGAGAACATCATCAAATTCTGTATCATGTATAGCGTTCATGACTGTCAGTACTGAATTCGAACTTGAATTCACGTACTTATAACTGTGAGTAGTTACAACAAATTTTAATCTTAGATGTCCCAGGATGGAGTTACAGAAAATGTTTACTACTAGAAATTGCTCTACAGTTATTTATAGGACTCTTCCCCAAACCAGAAGAAAATTTCACTATTGGAATGCATGACAGGGTTTGGGAAAAAAAAAAAAAGAAAAAAAAAAGGAAGAAATAAAAAGTTTTCTTCAAATTTGAAATGGCACAGCCAAAATCTAGACACAATTCATATCCCAAAAACATTTGAATGGTTTTGCCTTGAAAGTGTGAATACCCTGTGGGCAATCTGTTCGTTAATGATAAAACCTTGTTACACAGTTATGACTGGGAAAGCTTGATAAGATTCACTATTTATTTTTAGCAAATATCACTGGTCAAAAACAACAATCAAAAAAGATTGTTGATTTGAGATCGTCCTCCCTCTATCCCTAGATTCCCCATGCTACCCCCCGCCCCTCTCTCCCACCTGCCCATAATTTTTGACAAATTTTAGGTCCTCAGCACCCTCCCTACCAGTCTCTCAGATCTGCAGCTCTGCCTCTCTATCCTGCTCCCGTAAGTTCCCCTGTCTGAGCAGTGTTCGCCTCTGGGCACTTTTACATGCTGAAAGTGATCACAAATTGTAACTGGAAGGTCTGGGAAAGGATAAGCTGCACTGGGAGTTCAGAAATTGACCCTAGTCATGACTAAGGCTGTGATGCAAGAGGTTTCATCAGAAATTGTAACTTGAAGTTCAAGGGAGAGAGGTAATGTGATGAGTACTATCAAAAGAGGAGGGAAAAAAAGAATGTTTATCAAACCTGAATCTTACCCATCTTATTTATGGGCCTTACTGCAAATAAAAATCTGAGAGGTTTTTCTTAAAATGTTTAAGAAATTTTAAAAGAAAATAAATTACAAAATGAAGACCTGTGTCAGCAATAACTTTTATATTTTATCTTGCTCTCGATAAACAAGCCAGAAGAATGAGCTTACCTTCATCTTGTTACAGAGAAAATCTGTTTTATATCTCTCTGTCACATTGAAACTGATGAGCTAACGCATCTGACGTGATGCATAAAACATGTTGGTTTGCGGTAACACTACCTGGAGAAATGCTGAAAATGTGAGGCCCAATTCTGCCAACAAAGTCCTGGGCACGTCTTTCATTGACTTCAGTAGGAGTAACACCTTTGAAATTGTACATGCAACTAAACCCTTACATAATTTTGCTATAAACATGCTATCCACTGAAGTAATATTTGTTTTTATATTGATAGCAATGGTGACAGTTTTGAATAGCAGAAAAAATAAAGCAATTAATTTGATTTCCTGTGATTTAGCAGAAAAAAACCATTAAAACTCCTAATGTAAAGCTGCCTTCAGCCAATATTGTTACTCAGAAATCTCAACTCTCAAGACTAATCATTTTCATTGCTAGAATATTTTTAAGTTAATAAATCTTTCTTGAAATTGTAAACTTTTTGTAAATTGTAAACTTCTTAGAAAATTTTGACTATTTTTACTCTGCTGTTAAATACTAGGGAAGACTTGGGGTAAATAAAAAATGTTGGGGAACCTCCCTATCTAGAAAAGCAACAAACAAGTTTTATTGATAGCAGAATTATCTAAATGTCCATACTTCTAACATTTCCATTTCCTCTAAATTGTTTAAGTTCCAAATCTCTCCAGTCAACTATTAATTTATGCATATGAAGAATAATTAATGCCACTACTGAAATGCTTGTCACAGGCAGGGACAAACAGACAAACAGCAGTAACAAGTGACAGGACGAGAGGAAACAGCCTCAAGTTGCGCCAGGGAAGGTTTAGATTAGATATTAGGAAAAATTTCTTCATCAAAAGGGTTGTCAGGCCTTGGACCAGGCTGCCCAGGGAAGTGGTTGAGTCACCATCCCTGGAGGTATTTAAAAGACATGTAGATGTGGCGCTTAGGGACATGGTTTAGTGGTGGTCTTGGAAGTGCTAGGTTTATGATTGGACTCAATGATCTTAAAGGTCTTTTCCAACCTAGATTCTATGATTCTATGATTCCATTCTATGATTCTAATCAAAAACGGTGGCTACTTTTACACTGTAAAGAAATAATAGCAAAGGTCGATTTTTTTTTCCCACTCGATTATCACACTTAAGGAAAGAGTAAGCATTCTGCATATTGTCACTTGGAGATACAGCACATCAATATTCCATGTCATCCTGAAAGCTGTGTGCTGGCACTGTAGATCTCAGTGTTGATCTACTAAAGATTCCCCCCGAGACTATGAAAGTCAAGCTGCACGCATACAAAAAACAAGGTGTTGCCTTACTTTCAAAGCTTTTGCAGAATCTTGACCATGAGAACAAAGAGAGATCATTTCATGTTTCTCAATAGAAGTAACTAATATCAGGGATCAATTGTTAAGTATTCAGCTATTTTACCTTTTAAAAATAAATCTTCCATCTTTTAATACATCTGTAAGTATTCAGAAGTATTAAGGACCTACTTCTGAAGCCACTGTGCATGCAAACCTCCAGGGAAGTCAAGTGATTCCATGCATAAAGACTTAAAAGAATAGGTGGGGCATTTCCTGTCACTACTTGGCTAGATAACAAAAATTTAACTGCGATAATCTCAATCTCTGTTAGACTGAACAGGTCCGCTCTTGCAGGTAATATAAAGATACAAAAATAAGATATTTAATATTCTCAATAATAAGAAAAATCAGGAAAACAGACCAATGAGTTCCCTTGTTTTGGCCTCAATCTCTCCCAAAAGAATCTCAGGATTGGCACAGATTTTCTCTTCATCAGCACAGTAACTCTCTAAAAATTTCCTATATTCTGGATCTGGAAGAAAAATTTTTTAATTGTGTTAATACTTTGCAATGCATGACAGAAATGGAATCTATTTTCCACTGTGATGCCAAGAAAATATGTTTACCGTCTTCAATGCTCCCGGCTTTGGCATCTTTCTTCTTCAGCTTCTTTTTTGAAATCTTCTGGAATGGAGCAAATTCAACCACTGCAGGATACTCCAAACCTTAAAAGAGATCAATGCTTAATTTTTTGAGGGGGCAGAAACATTCCTTACATTGAAGTAAGATTTTCAAAACTCTTGAAACTTGTGTTGGGCAGTCTTACTTTAAATCAAGGGTCAATGTTTCTACAATCCCATCCTAAACTTCTAATGAAAAATTACATGTAGCAGGGTATTTTAGATTCAAAACAAAATTCATTGATATT
>NW_009207781.1:0-399 GCF_000690835.1 Fulmarus glacialis
GGGGGTCTGGGTGCCCGGGGGCGCTGGGAGGGGCCAGAGCCCCCCTGTTCAACACCCAGGTTCCCTGGGGAGGGGCTGGGGGTGTCCCCGCACACACCGGGGCTGGGCTGGGAGTTGAGGCAAGGTTCCTCAGCTATTTTTTAAAGACAAGGTGGGTGCCTGTGGGTGCTCGGCTGGGCAGGAAAGCTCCCCACGCAGCCGCAGTGGGATGGAGAGGGACTGGGGAGCCCCAGCCTCCGAGCAGCCCTTTGGGGTTCACCCTCGAGCCCCCCTTTTTTGCCTTTCCAGGAGAGTTTCTGCCTCTGCTCACAGCCCAGCCTGGAGCATCCCTGCTCCCATGGGTGGGAGGGTGCCCGGAGCTACCCCGTGGGGACCCTTTTTTGGGCACAGGGGATGCCC
>NW_009207782.1:0-262 GCF_000690835.1 Fulmarus glacialis
CTATGGATTTATCAGCCGGAAAAGGTGATTTCGCAGACAGCGATTAGACGCCCTCAGCAGCCATTTGCTTTGATTTTGGGGCAAAAAGTTCCCCTGGAGAGTATTTAAGGAAGAGGGAAGGCAGGAGTGTGCCTCTGCCCTGCAGGGAAAGGTGCAAAATCCAGCCAGAAATAAAGCCGAAGAAAGAAACCCGCAACGTGGCTTTAACCATCACCGGGACCTCACGCCTGAAAACGCTTTCTCGTGTGCCGGCAAGATGTCC
>NW_009207782.1:1032-1343 GCF_000690835.1 Fulmarus glacialis
GCCCCCCAGGGAAAGCAACGCTGTCTGCCGGGCCAGCCCTTGAGGCCCCGGCCAAGAGCGTCCTTGCAAAGAGCACTCGTTCAAGGGACGCTTGGGACTAACCCACCCCGATCCCAAAATCCCAGCGAGGATCATTTCTGAGCTGCAAAGCCAGCCTGGTGCTGGGGCTTTGGATGTGGCACCTCCCTCGGTGCCATCCCCTGCTCCCTTTGGGTGCTGGGTCCGAGTCCGATGCCGGGGAGAGCAGCGGGAAAACGGGGATGGGGTCGGGGAAGAATCGAGGGTGTTTGCACCCGCGCGCCGGCGGGACG
>NW_009207783.1:0-11532 GCF_000690835.1 Fulmarus glacialis
ATTATTATTAAATGAAGACAGGAGAGGCAGGGTTGAGGAAGTCCTCTGGCTAAAGGAAGGGTCACACCCGACTGCAGCTGATGTTGTCCATACTTTGTGCTCAGTCAATCAGATATTTACCACTTTAATTTACTGGAGTAATTTCATTGCTGAGTTTGTGCCAAGTGGTTGCTGAACGCCCTTACAGTGCATGAGCTCATGTGAGAGAGCTCACTCTTCGTTAGAGAACAAAACTGCCAAAGCCCACTTTTTGTCCCCAAGACCATGTTCATACCAGACTCTCCTTGCCTCCAAAATGGACTAGCTGTGTCCTGGCTGCCTGCACCCGATGTGTGCCAGAGACCATTGTAGCAATAGAGATAATCAAGCTCCAGCGCCTGGACGCATGCGCTGACAACTTTTCTCTTCTGGCATAGCTATAGCTAAGGCAGCTGGAAGCTGCTGCAGTGGATTGGTCTCCCCAGTGCAGACAGGAGCAGTGTCCACCTTTACTGCTCAGAAGGCTTTGGATTAATTCTCTTTGAAAGTAGGTATCTTCCAAACTTAGGAGGAGAAGACGAGGGAGGAAGGTAGTATGCCAGCATGTTGTAATAGCTTCTGTGCTTTGGTTATGTGTAAATTGGAAAAATTTTTCTGTAGAATGGATTAAAACTCCCCCAGACCTGTAAGTGTATGTGCCTTGGTGAAGGCAAAATCAAAGATCACATTCGCTTTGAGACAAAGGACTGAAGGGCATAAGGATCCTTTTAAGTCTTACACTAGTTTTATGTATGTTCTGTGTATTTTATGAATTTCTCTCTGTCTTTGACCACCAATGAAATGAAAAATCCAAAAAGAAAGTTGAATATCACTTCTGTATTGATCTATCTTTGTTTCCAAGTAGATAGGTTTATTATATAAGTATTTCTTATTACTGTGTTGATACTGTAAATGTGAGTTTTATCAATTTGATATTTTTGCCATTTTTCTTACACCTCTTAATCGCTTTAACATAGCTGCTAGAACTGGCAAGTAAGTAAACTTACTTTGTATTGTATCCATTTAAGAAACTTTGTGGGGAAAGTTGCCTTATAGATAATTTAATGTGTCAGGTAATAGCCATTCTTGCTGTTAGCATTATCTCCCTTCCAACTTCTTTTTGCTCTGAGATTTGGGTTCTTAACTTGGAGGTTATGGACAAAAGGTAAGAAGAAGTCCTAATTCCTTCTTTCCTCCTTTCTTAATTATTGCATGTTTGTTTGTTTGTTTGTTTTTATTTTTCCCAAGGTGAGCATAGAGTAGCAGAGTTACCTACCAATGCAAGCGGTAGTGTTTTTGCTTTGTAGTCTTCTATTCTATACCATGATGTGCCCATCATGCTGCCTTCTTGGTTCCCTGTCCTGCTGGGACCTGCCAATAGTTGCTTCTTATTCCCTAGTTTTGCCTCAAGAGTGTAGTTAATTGGATTACAGTTCATGTTCTTTGCTTGATTCCCAAGAGCCAGAAAGCAGGGAAGTCCTAGCCACCATCTGCTTTTCCCTTGTCCTGTGGATTTCTTTTATCTGATGAACTCGGACCCAAAACACAGACTGCTGTGCTCATGAGCTATCACAATACTTCAGAGGCATTTTTGAGCTAGCTGGGAAGGAGTCCTGGGACATGCAGATAAATGTTGGATAGATCAAGCAATGAGCCTGTGAAAAGCTGAGGATTGAGAGAATCTGACAACTGGTTTATTAATGACGGTATTGTAAACATGAAAAGAAAAACAACTTTCTGAATGTACTTTTTTCACTGTAAACAGTGCAAGACACCATTCTTGCCATTATCATTTTAATTTGAGAAAATGCTCATGGAATCTTTTCTGCAGGATTGGCAGAGGTGTGTTGGCAGTTGGGCCACCAGGGATACAGGTAGTTGACAAAGTCATGGCATGGGTGGAGATGGTCATCATCAGCTCCTCAGTAAACCTAGATGAAACTCCTGCCCACCTTCCACTTCCCTTTTAAATGAACAAATGTTAGTGATTCTTTTATTATTATTACATTAGAATAACTTTTTTGATTATTAAACTTCAGGAGGGGAAGATAATCCTTGAATCACTACAAATATGTATTCACTAGATATTGCAAGAAAAGACAATAGCTGCAGCGCTAGAAGCCAGTCTTGCACACCAGACCACGTGGACGCTCCTCAATTCACCAGGAAGCTCTGATAGCAATTTAGATGCCAGTGAAACTGAAAAAAGTTTTGAATTCCATTTGAGAGAAACCCTGTGTATGCCTTTTTTTCCTCTCTGATGTAAAGAAATAGGTACCAAACTTTGGCAGTTCTTCCAAACAGAACTTCTTGGCTTTTAACTGAAAAAAACACCAGAAACAACACGGCATTTGTAAAACCCTGAGTATAGATCTACATTGGTTAGAGAAGTATTCTACGTCCTGGCTTACTTGGAATGCTTCTCTCATGAACAGAATTTAACTTGAGTTTCTTTAACTATTGCTCACAGGACTGTGTTAAATGGGTTTGAAATTTCTGTCCTTCCCCTAGCTCTACATCAGAAGAGGTTTTAGGAAACACAGAGTTGCTAGTATAGTTTACATAAAGAAACAGACATGTGTGGCACGAAAAAGTTGAGAACTGCTGTTCTCATATATTTATGTTCCCAGATACCCTAAGATCAAGCACTGAAACATTAGCAGAGTCTAAGTAGAAGCTGCAAGGGGAAATCATTGACCTCGCAGACAGGCGAGTCGTGCACTGCATATGGCATCGTGACAGTGAGGGACTCCCAATATGAAATGTAGACAAGCCTTTATTGACTACAGCAGGTAAATTAATGTATGCTGTGGTGAGATTTAGAACTTCCTTTCTGTCCTCCACAGGTCAATGCAATTGGTGGCAATGCTAAAACTGCATGAGAGTTTTTGGGAAAGAATTACTCGGAAGAAGCTACAGAAGCTCAAAAGGACACCATTGAATTAGCAATCAGCTTTGCTAAGAAGTAATCCAGTACAAAGCATGTGGTAAATACTTCAAGAAAAGCTTGGGCTTCTTTCCTTTGTGAAAATGTGAAAAGCTTGGTAAATATACTTGTTCTAATGATTTCATTGTATGCTACGCTGTGAAATCTGGTGGAAAAACCACTGAACTTGCTATAATAAGGAGAAACCAGCCACTGCAGGTATGTGTTAATGACTTTATAGGAAACAAGTATATAACTGGTATACAAAATCTTCTCACAAAAATTATTTCAGGTGGCACCTGTGCATTCAACTTGATGTATGAAATCTCCCCTAACATCTGGTGGTACAATGTTAGGTGATTTTTGTAGTGTCTCTGTAGATTGATAGTGCTGGGAGCTATAGTGATTGCTGCTAATTTATAATAGGGTAAGACACTGTTGGGAACATTTCATGCAGGAAGCAGTGTAGGAAGGTGTGTGGCAACATGCTACTTGTGTGGGTTGTATAAGACATTATCATTGTCTTTGAACATGATGACAATGATAGCAATGTAGTGATACTTATCACAGTATTTCTGACATGCTGTGGTCCCTTTGTAGCTTAATACCTTCTGTTTCTATCACAAGTGGAAAATACAGGCTTTAGAGAATATTAAAAAATGTACATTAAAAATATTTTCATTTTTTGGAACAGTTACTTTAATACTTACTACATACTACGAAGTATTGCCAGCAGGTCAAGGGAGGTCATCCTTCCCCTCTGCTCAGCACTGGTGAGGCCACACCTGGAGTGCTGTGTCCAGTTCTGGGCTGCCCAGTACAAGGGAGACACGGACATACTGGAGAGAGTCCAGCGAAGGGCCGCAAAGATGACGAAGGGACTGGAGCATCTCACCTATGAGGAAAGGCTGAGAGAGCTGGGACTGCTCAGCCTGGAGAAGAGAAGGCTCCGGGGCATCTATAAATACCTGAAGGGAGGGTGCAAAGAAGACGGAGCCAGGCTCTTTGGTGCAGTGGTGCCCAGTGGCAGGACCAGAGGCAGCGGGCACAAACTCCTGTAACACAGGAGGTTCCCTCTGAACATCACGAAATACCTTCTCCCCCCTCCGTGAGGGTGCCTGAGCACTGGCACAGGTTGCCCAGAGAGGTTGTGGAGGATATTCCCTCCTTGGAGATATTCACAAGCCAGCTGGACATGGTCCTGAGCAACTGGTTCTAGGTGGCCCTGCTTGGGCAGGAAGGGGTTGGACCAGAGGACCTCCAGAGATCCCTTCCAACCTCAGCCATTCTGTGATAGTTGGTGGAAAAAATAGACATAATTTTCAAAACTGTGTTCATTGTTCCAGCTCATCAGGTTTTGGGTTTGTTTGGGTTGTTTTGGTTTGGTGGTGGGTTTTTTTTTTTTATCCTCCAGTAACTCTCAGGTGTGGATGGAGAGAAGGGGTGGACTCAAATTTACCTGACCTAACTACAGGTACCGAGGGTTTCCTGTTGACTGTCTCTAGGCCATCAGCTTGAATAACAAATTTTAAAATTGAGTGTGTGCTTTGAAATTCAGTATGCGTTTCATCTCTCCCAATACAGTAAGTGACTGTGACTTGGATGTTTAGGAAAACAGCACAGAGAAAATGGGGGAGGGAACAATATGTAAATACATTTTCCAAAATATTTAAAGAAGTTAAGCAATTCATTTGCTTTGCATTAATGCTTTTGACATTAATTAGATTAATTTTTTAGTTTTAACATTTGTTCAAAGTTTAAAATACCTCTCTGCCCCTTCAAATATGAGAACATATTTAGGGGGGGAGAGAATAGGAAGAAAAAAAATCTCCGTATTTTTATTATTCACCGAAAGAAGTGAAAAGATAAATCCAGGTGTTCTTTGTAGGCACTTCTTATTTTTGATCAAGTAAACGAGCTTGTTTGAAACATCCATGGAATTAAAAGAAGGAAGCAAGATTGCAGTTCCAGGTTCAGAAATCATGTACTTCCCTGCTTTTATGCTTTGTGTGTGTTAAGCGTGAATCAAATGATGAATTCCCAGTGGAAGGCCAGCAGTTCAGTTAAAAAACATGCACCTGCTTAATCCAAGATGATATGCAAGCACGGAGAGGTGGAAATTAAACACGCCACTCCAGCAATAGTTTCCTACAATATGATACTTATGAGGATAAAGGAAAACAAGGACGCAACCTTGGCATTTGAAGGAGAATTCGTGATTTGCCCTGATGAAACTGATTTGCTATGTCAGTAGTGGGGTTTTCGGTTTGTTTTGTGTTTTTGTTTTTTTTTTCCCCCAGAGAAAAAGTAACTGTGCTGTAGGCTTATTTTCCTAACAAAGTTGGAATACTCACCAGAGTGTTAATTCTTGAGTGTTCTGTTTTCTTTTAGAAATAAAAATTTCTAATAGCTGGCATAACTACCTATGTGTTTATAAAATGCTGATAAACGCAATTAAATATAGTACATATTTTTAAATTTTGGAAAGTACCTAGTGGAGTATAGTCCCGGCTGACATCTGAGCTTGTTTAATACCAGGGCACAGCATAAAAGAACAGGAAGACATCCTATATGCTACAACAGAATTCCAGTCTCTGTTTAAGGAGGTAGGTGAACACCAGCTTTAATTTGTCTGCAATTGGATTATTTTACTGGTGTAGTTTGTGTTACAGCTTTTGCTCAGCCTTATGGTGGCTGGTGTTAAGTGGTGGGAAGGGAATGCAGCCCCTTTTAGCCCCTCTTAATTCACTGTCATCTGATTCATAAGTCTGATTCTGACTGTTTGCATCACTTTGAAATGCTTTACAAATATTTAGCAGCACGGTTTTTGCTATGGATTGTAACTAAATAGATTAGAGCATCACAATTGGAAATCAGTAGTATTAATCATCTTATTTTTAGTGCAAAAGATATTGAAATGGAAGTTGCAGAAATAGAGAAGGGAAAAAGAATCTGAAAAGAAAAAGAGAAAAATACCTAAGTCACAGAACAATTATGATAGCCGTTATCATGTTTTTTAAGTTCTAAGAGGTGGTAATTGTCTACAGTGCACAGAGCTGCTGAATGAACTTGTTTCTTCCTAAGCTGAGTTCCGTAGTTTTCCTGAAACTTTATCGAGCTGCGGTTGTGCTAAACCCAATATGCTCATTCATCCTGCACTGTGCAAAGAGGCATATATTCACATATTCTTTTTTTCTTGCACGTGTATTTGCCACAAAAAGTTACTAACATGTTTTCCAGAAGCTGATGATTGCCCCCGGTTAGTGTTGGTACAAGATATGTAAAATCTGTCAGAACCCCAAGGTTTTTTTTTTCTTTTCTACTGTAACTTTTTGCAAATGGGATAATTACTGCTCAGTGGTATTACGAGTCCAGTAAAGTTCCGATCTGTGTTCTGTTTCATTTACTAAGTGTTGCAACGCTGTACATTATTCATGAAAAATAGATCAGCAATGTCACTTTATGTAATACTGTAGTATTATAGGCCATTGCAGCTTCAGTGATAAAACTGCTTTCTTTTAGTGAATTTTACAGGATAGCAAGTGGTATCCAGTATGACTTCTTAATACAGTTACGTAATTCTTAAAATGTTACGTCTTAGATCAATTTTTCTTTTTACTCTCTGTGTTCCATTGAGAATATATCTGTGCCCAATGGCTAAACCTTTAATGCTGTGAATCTTTTTTGCTGAGGCATTTTAACTGTACCTATTTTACTGTATATTTTCGGCTACCCATTTCTATTGCTTGTGCCCATTCCTCCCTTCTTTCTCCCTCTGTTCACTTAGTCTTCTGATCTTTCTTCCTCACTTAAAGCCTAGTTTGCGAGGTGCGTGTGCTTCCCTGACGTTCCCACCTCATCAGATCACTTCTGTGGCTTCATGATGTAGCTTTGGGTTCCCCAAACCAGCAGGAACTGCAGGTGCACATCCAGATAGGCTTTCCTCTGCTGGGATTTAACATGCCTCACCGTATGGCTAAGCTCCATGTTCACTTAGCTCTCTTGTTATTAGTAGCTCCGTATAGTCAACCAAGCTTTATAGCTTAGAACAATATAAAAGTATATACCTAATTCTTTTGTTGTACCTTTCTGTTGTACTTTTAAATGTTTTATAAGGTTTTGAAGCTGCAGTGTAGTGTACCTCATGGAACAAAGCGTTTGATTTATTTATAGTGTAATGTTTGGTTTGGCATATGTCACCTGAATGTCCAAAAGAAAGAGGCACCTCCATAAAAGATCATCAGTCAAGACAGAAAAAAACAGGGCAGACTGTAACACTGACTACAAATTTAGAAAAAATCTACTCAAATCGCAAACTTAATGTAGAGGTTAATGTTACTGACATATTAAATAGCCAGTCGTGATTTCACTTGATAGTTTTCAATTACTAAACAAATTCACATTTGCAACTGTATTCCCATTACTTAATATTTTTGGTCATATCTTCTATTTCTGCATTTCCAACTAGCTCATTCTCACTTCTTTTTTTTTGTATGTGAAATGTTCCATTCCCTGATTTTTTTACTGCTGTTACCTACAGTATCTCATTTCTTTCAGCATCTTTTCCTGAAGAGCTAGTGTTCTTTGTTACTATTTAACATGTTTCATGGTAAGCTTTGCATTTTTCCCATTAAAATTAACTATTTTAACTAATGAGATTAAATCTTCACACATACTTCTTCCCTTCATGTTGCAGTTACATGCTTAAGTTAATTCCGTAGTGCTGCCAAGTCTCTGTCACTTAAGAAAAGCTTAAGGCAAATATTACAAGTTTCTCATTCCAGCTAATTTGCTGGTTGTACTTAATTGATGATTTATCAATCAGAGAGAAAATAAAACTTTTGTAAAAAGGATCACTGACAGATTAAAAACCCTGAAGCATATTAGATGGATTTTATAGGGTTGTAGGACATTAAAACCAAAGCGTTGGATGTGAAACTGACTTGAGATCTGAGGACCTTATAAAGGTCTGTCTTTGGAAGAGTTAAAGCCAGCTCTCTGGACAGGAATTTTGAAGGATGGGTAGAATCACAGAATCATAGAATAGTTTGGGTTGGAAGGGACTTTAAAGGTCATCTAGTCCAACCCCCCTGCAATGAGCAGGGACATCTTCAACTAGATCAGGTTGCTCAGAGCCTCGTCCAACCTGACCTTAAATGTTTCCAGGGATGGGGCATCTACCACCTCTCTGGGCAACCTGTTCCAGCATTTCACCACCCTCATCATAAAAAATTTCGTCCTTGTATCTAGTCTAAATCTACCATCTTTTATTTTAAAACCATTCCCCTTTGTCCTGTCGCAACAGGCCCTGCTAAAAAGTCTGTCCCCATCTTTCTTATAAGCCCCCTTTAAGTACTGAAAGGCTGCAATAAGGTCTCTCTGAAGCCTTCTCTTCTCCAGGCTGAACAGCCCCAACTCCCTCAGCCTTTCCTAATAGGAGAGGTGTTCCATGCCCCTGATCATTTTTGTGGTCCTCCTCTGGACCCGCTCCAACAGGTCCATGTCTTTCTTGTGCTGAGGGCTCCAGAGCTGGACGCAGGCCTCCAGGTGCGGTCTCACCAGAGCGGAGTAGAGGGGCGGAATCACCTCCCTCGACCTAGTAGGTGGTTTGTGTTTTAAATACCTTATTTGAAACCCCAGAGAAAGCTTAGTACAGCAGAGACCGATTCAGTGTGCACTGTGTAAGTCTCAGCTGTTGGAAAAGGGTTATGCAGACCAAACTACGGGCAAACTAATAGCTCCTGGGAAGGAAATCTGAACTGTTGTTTGCAGTAATGCTTCCCTATGCCCGGAAGGTAAAGAAGATACTTCTACGTGAATGTCAGAGGAGTCCATTCATGGGTTATTTGAAGTAGCAAAGCACGTCAATTCTCCAAATCTGGAAATTCATGGAATGAACAGCTAGATATATCTTCAACTGACTTTGAAAAGCAGTTACTGTGTTTATCAGTATGTCTGGACAAGGTCTTGGAGAAAAAAGCTGTAGACAAGAATGATAACTTTATTAAAAGTTTTTCAATGCATGGGTTTTTTTGGTGGTAGCAGTCACCCAAGAAAATAAAGATTAAAAAAACCCAACCCTCCAGGTGGTGACAAAAGTAACTTTCCTTACATGTGCTGTAACCTGTTCAGTTATGAAAGTAGCTTTAAAATTTCAGATTCTTTGTTCCTTGTTATTCTGACTTTTTGCATTTCTTTTACTCTGGGTAATGAAGATTGCATACTAGTAATATCCAGTCCTCTACTGTAACACATTTTTCTAGTGTGAAAAAAGGACCCCTCCTTTTATTTCCTGTGCAGTTTCATAGAATGCATCTGCTTTGTTTGGAGAGGACACTTACGGCGCTTCAACTTAGCCCAGTATTTTTTTTTTTTTTTTAAGATATGCATATTTCTAAATCTTCTGGGCTTTGTCCAGTGGGGTTTTTTCTCTTTGTTATCATTGTGCTATACCTTTTCCTGTGTTGTCGTTCATATTACTTCCTTTGCTCCTTTTGCAGCCTAAGTATGTTTTTCTCTCACTATGCTGTATTTTCTACTTCCTTCTTTCACGCTCTGCTGTGCCTCACAGCTTCAGTGCATATACTTCTGTCTTCTTCAGCTGTTTGTTTTTGTCTCTTCCAGATACCTTTCACTCCTGAGCATTTGCATGGGGGTCTCGGAGATTCCTTGAAAAGTTGAATGGCCCCAAGAAGATAAAAACTTAGTCTTAAGTAATAAGCCAACTCCGTTTTTCCTGAAGTCCAAGAACAGTGGACAGTGTGCCTTCCCTTGCATCCTCCTCCTTCTGCCGTCAGTCACTCTTGGTCTTTGCCGGAACTGAAGTTTCCCTGTCTCCTGGTCTCTGAGCATCCTTTGGCTTGTGGGAAGTAACCCACTGTATCCTGGTTGTTGCTTTGTGCGTGTAACAGCTTCATATGGGTAAGAAGTGATTTAGTTTGCTCAGACTTGGCAGAGCTCTAAGGGGTACAGAGACTGCCTCCCTCCTGTGTTATCCTGTTGCCTCCTTCCACTGTCTTCCTAGCCTGCTCTCATACTTGGAAACTGTAACCATTGCTGCTGCTGCCTCTTTGGGATTTTGGACTGTTTGTTCTGGCATGGTAAGTACAGTGAGGGGCTGAGGCAAGGCGAGAGCTGCGGCGATGGGGGAGAGGGGATGCTGTGTGAGAGAGCAAATACCGTGTTTGGATCCTAAATACGGTTTTTTTGTGTTCCTGATTATACGCTTCTGTGGCACTGTGTTTCTTACCTGGTATGTTGCAAATGCAGGTGCGATAGCTGTGCTTTCTGCAATCTGTTAAAGCTACCGGTGTAACAATAGCGGTGAAAGGATGGTAGAATGAACTTGACGTGCACATAAAAGATTAAAGCTCTTATCCAGCTGCTCCATGTGAGTTATCTTCATGCCTGTTGTTACCTGTTACCTCTTGTAGTGGAGTTTGGGAGGGTACAGTTACCTGTGTTGTGACCATGCTGGAAATTAAACTGTGGCCATATGCTTTCAGTTCTCATCAAAACCGATTTCTGTTCTGTAGCTGTTCCAGCTGCTGCTGACTGCATTTTAAAGCAGTCATACTGTGAAATTGAGCAAGGTTGTGAATGGAAATGGTCAAAAAGAGGAGTGTTTCCTTTGCTCCCACAGTCTAACAAACCTGTAAGCAGCGATGCATGGTACTATCAGGGCATGGAAAAAGAGTTGTATAATTTTTTGCATTCTGTTCACATTTTACATGATTTTCAGTGCATCCTCAAGTATTAGAATTTCTTGTCTACATTTCTACCTGAAAAACATAGTTGCAAAGGATGTTTAATGCAAGAGTAATTAAAATGAAATTTTTTTTTTTCTCTCTTAACATTTGGATTTTGTGCTTTTTGTAACACAATAATGAACTGTACACCAGGCCTTGGTTTTTGTAATCACTTACTGTCCTGGTTCCGGCTGGGACAGAGTTAACTTTCTTCCCAGTAGCTTGGGGGGTGTGCTGTGTTTTGGGTTTGGTGTGAAAGGAGCGTTGATGGCCCATTGATGCTTTAGCTGTTGCTGGGTGGTGCCTGCACCGGGGGGACACAGCCGGGGTGGTGGACCCAGCTGGCCAATGGGGTATTCTATACCATGTGACATTATGCTCAGTATAAAAACCAGGTGTGTGTGGGGGCTCGCTTCCCGTTCGTGACACGCAGTCGGCGATCGGTTGCATTGTGCATCGCCTGCTGTGTATATTCTGTTATTGTCGTTGTTCTCATTGTTATTATTACTGTTCTACTTTATTTTATTTCAATTATTAAACTGTTTTTATCTCAACCCGGGAGCTTTCCTACTTGTGCCCTCCTGATTCTCTCCCCCATCCCACCGGAGGCGGGGGGTGGGGCGGGCGAGCGAGCGAGCGAGCGACTGCGTGGGGTTTATTTGCTGGCTGGAGTTAAACCACGACGCTTGCGCTGCGCTCAACTTGGGCAGAGGAGCAACGCCCCTTAAGTTTTACGGGTAAAGAGAAACGCGTATATAAGCATGCTTCAAAACCTATTAAGTTTAGCCGAAACTTAGCTACGATATGCAAAGACCTCGAAACAGAATTACTGCAGGTCAT
>NW_009207784.1:0-9684 GCF_000690835.1 Fulmarus glacialis
GGAACAAGTGCCGGCTCTAGGCACTGGCGCCTGGGGCTCCCCAGGGAAGAGGCTGGCTGCAGGCAACACCAGGGTTGCTCAAGGAAGCTGGGCAGGGTACAAGCACTGCAGGGCCACGGGGCATCTCAGGCAAGAACTGTCCCCAGAGCACCCCAGGGCTTTCTGGGACACCCAGACCAGGCACCAGCACTGACAGAGTAGCAGGAACAGGCACCTGTTCTGGGCACTGGCACCTGGGGGTCTCCAGGCAGGATCTGACCCCAGGGAACCACAGGGCTCCCTGGGACACAGCGGGAAAGCTGGATCAGGGACCCACCTCAGGGGACCCCAGAACAGGCACCAGCCCTGGGGCACCTGGACAGCCTGGAGCACCCCAGGACAGCCGGGGCCAGGGACCAGCCTCAGGGCACCCCAGTACACCCCAGTCAGGGACCAGCTTTGGGACACCCTACAACAAGGGCTGTCCCACAGAGTCAAGGACCAACTGCAAGGATGCCCTAGGACACCATGGAACCTGGGACCAGGCCCCACTAGACCCAGACCCCCCGGGGCACCCCACGTCAGGGACTGGTCTCCCTGTCTACCCAGCCCCAAGGGCATCCCTGAGCAAGCCTGCCCCCAGGGGATACCCACTTTAGGGGAACCCCCAGCTCCTGAAGGGACCTCATCACTGGCAGAAGCCCATGCATGGACCCCCCAGCCCTGTCAAAGCACCTGTGCACAGGCAGACATCTCCCCCTTAAAGAGGTGGTGTGCCCAGGCCCCCTCCCTCCCTCCAGCGTCATGAAAGGGCTGTGAGGACAGACCTTCCCCAGCTCTCTGCATAAAGACACCCTGAGTACAGTGCTTCCCACAGAGGGAGACCATACATTTACCTTGATGTCTCCTCAGAAATGACCACGGGCTCAAGCCCAGGCATTGCCCCCAAAAGTGGCCCTGTCTATAGATCCTCCTTAGCTCCCTCCACAAAAGAAACTCCACCATAGATGTACCCCAACACCCTCATAGACCCACTCCTCAAAGGGACACCATACAATAACCCAAACTTTTCCGCAGAAGGGGACTTGATGTGTATGTTGATAAGGATCCCAAGCATCCCCTTGTGCGCAGACCTCCAAACTGTCCTCACAGAGTATCTGTCCTTTTGGGAGAAAGACCTTGAGAAGAGATGCTGAGATTCCCCTGGTAACGGGATCCTTCACTTCCTTCTCTCTCCAGTTTTACCACGTGTGGAAAGACGTTGTGTTACTCCCCACTGCATACAAAGTATGAATAGACCCAGAGCCCCCCATGTTCCTAATGAAGGGACCCCAGTCCACCCCTCTGGGAGAAGAGCCCCAGTCATTGATATGGGAAGGATGCTAGGGGCTTGCAGCTAGCCTGGCTCTCTCCCTTGCAGCTGGCTTAGGCTGGAAAGCCTGACCTCTCCTCACCCAGATCAGGACCACAGCCAGACCTGGAGCTGCCTCAGCTTATCGGGAAATTCCTTCATCTTTAATTTTCCCTGTCCCGAAGATTTACCGGTTTAAGGCAAGCTCTGAGCCCAAATCCTACCAATTGCCAGCAGCTTAATCAAGTGGCTTGGAGTGCCCAGCCGGTGCTGCTGCTGCTGTGCAGGGAGCTGTGTGGTGGAGGGCACTGCACTGAAGGCAGCCCCAGGCTTCCTCCTCAGTGCCTCCTGTCCTGCCCCGGCTTAGGCTTGGGTGGCCAGGGCGACACCCTGCTGCTGTCACCTCTAGGTACCCCTTGTCCTGCCCTGGGGCTCGTCCCTGCTCACACTTTGCGCCTTGCAGCTACACTTGTGTTGCTCACAACTGCACTTGTGAGAACCCCGAGTGCATGGCGTGCTGGGGCCCCAGCTGGCCCAGGCTTGGCTCGGAGCTCTCCCAAAGCAGCACGGCTATGCGGCCTTTCTGTGTCGGGGAAAGTCCAAGGCGGCATTAACAGAGACTGGCTATGCACCTGCCCTGAGATGGGGCGGCGCGAGGGAGCTTCTGTCCTGCAAGAGAGGCTGGTGTTAGCATCAGGGAGGGCCAGGACATAGAGGCGGTGGGGTGGTGCGTCCCAGCAAGAGGGAGCCTCGTCTCGGGGGGCTGGGCAGGGCTGAACTTCCCTGGGCGTGTCAGAGGCAGCCGCAGGTGGGTGTGTTACCTTGTGCATGGAGGAGGGGCTGCCTTGACCCATGGAGAGGACACCATGGGCCAAAACCCATGGGTAGGGCAGGGATGTGGCCCAACGCAGGCTCTGACACAGTGTGATGGCAAGCTTTGGAGATTCACCCGCCTGGGAGGTTGGAGGGTTGTGCCAGAACAGAGGGCTTGGAGGGGCAGAGAAGGGAAAAGCATTCCTCCTGCCTTGGTGGGAGTTTAGCTGAAGGAGGACTTGCACCACTACGGCAGAAGCAACAGTGAGGCCCAAAGTTTCATGGTCTCACTGGTGAAAACCAGGTAAACAAGGCGAAAGGCAGAGAGATGGAGCAGAGGTGGGTCTAATCCATCCCTACGGGATGGCCGGTGCAGAATACAGGGCTGCTGAGCGAGGCCATGAATGGGCTCTTCAGGGGAGAAAAATCAAGAGCTGGAAGGTGGGGGTGGCGGAGGAGAGGAGGAGGATCAGGAATTCAGTATCTCTCAGAAAAAAAAAAAGTTTAAATCATAAATGTCTAATTAGTGGACGACAATCAAGGAAGGGTTTAATTAGAGCTTCACAGAAAGCTCCAGCTCAAAAGCCACTGCCCCCCAGGAGGAAACTGGATCTAATTAAGAGGAAAGACTCTGCTTTATCGCAAATAGAACCATAGCCATCTGCCCTGTTCAAAATCCCAGTAACGCAAAACTGGAGATTTTGCTAAATCCTTCTGTTATAAAACCAGAAATGGGCCTTTAAGATGAGCGCGTCAACAGCTGTATGACTGACAGCACCCTGATGCCACCCCAGTGCTCAAAACTAGCGGAGGAGCTCCTTCAGAAAGTCCCACAGGATGATGCTTACTTGAAGAGATATGGGCTGCATGGGTGATCCCTCTCGTCCACCCTCCATGGAGGGCAGGTACAGGAGTGAGATGAAGGCAGCTGGGCTGATTTTGTGGATGCCTCTGTTCCAGCGACCACATAGCAGTCACCTGCTGGAGACCAGAGCACAGGAATACACCACCACCACCACCACCACGCACTGAAGAGGCTGCCTAGGAGCCTGAGCATTTCCTCTGATTCCCTAATTCTCTGCTGTAAAGACGCAGTCACCCTGTGAGTTAACTCTGAGCTTTGAACAAAGTTGTCCTGGTGTCCGGCACTAATGCTGGAGTGAGAGACCCCAGCCATCTCTGCGTGGCACCGCACCCACATGCCTCCCATGAGGACGGTCACTCTGAGCGGGTCTGGGGCTCTGTTTTCAGGGGGGCTTTGGTTTTGTACTTACAGTCTACTGAGGGTCAAAAGAGGCAGCCAGCTGAGCATGCAGTCCTTCTTGCATGGAGGAAGTGACTGGCCACGTTTGAAGGCGTTTCCCTGTGCTTCAAGTCGGGCAGTCAGCGTGATGAGACCTTCCAGCTCCCTTAGGCCAGGCACAAGCATGACACATGGGGTGCCTTTCCACGCAGGGCCATGTCATTGGCCACGGGGCTGTGGTTTGTCTTTATCAGTGGCACTTTGGAGTTAATTATGCCGTGTCCAGGCACTTTGACCAATAGAGAATGTGATAATACATATCCATCTCAGCCTTTTTCTCCTTTGGGAGACCCCCTTCGGAGCTACACTCACCTCTCAGATGGGCCCTTCCCACCCACCAGTGCGTGAACCAGGAGCAGAGGCTTGAGCAGAGCCTGGATCAGCGGCTTCATCTTCTGCAGCTGAGCTGCATTTGCCACCATCTGAGCTGGGACCCCTCACACGGCGCAGCTGCGTGGCATCGTTTCAGCATGTCTGTGGAGAGGAGTGGTTAGGAAGCCCATTGCCAACTGCCAGGCTGAGCATGGCTGAGCTGCGTGCTGTGGTGGTGTGGCTGCAGCCTTAAGGGAGAGCAGGGTCTGGCCTGAGCGAACGCTGCAGCCCTGAAACATTCCCTGGTGCTGGCGGCGATGCGGTGGCTCTGCTGAGCCACGTCAGGACAGGCTCGTCTTCCCGACTGGCACTTGCTGGAGAGCCAGCTCCTCTTGGAGAGAGTTTGAGGTTTCAAAAAACTTGTTTTCACAGATATAAAAGTTATTCATTGAAATTCTTCATGAGAAAATGAGAGACAGATACCACTGCTCCAAACCAGCTAGGAGCGTAACCGGGATAGCTGCTGGGAATGAGGATGACGTAGCCTCAAGTCCTTTCCCTGCCCAAAGGAGAAGTATTGCCAATATATGATCGTCCAGGTGAACCGCTTCCACCTGCCAACCTTACAGCAAAAAGAAGACATGGCTGCAAAAAAACTTTGCATTTGCTGAATTACTGGCTTCTGGCCCCCAAAAAAGCTTTCCTGAAGATCTCCCCTCTCCTTCCCCTACACTCCTGTCGTGCAGCGGGGACAGGAGCAGCGACGCAGCACAGACCTCACATCCATCCAGCGCCTTGTGCTCGGCAGCAGCCAGCCCCGGGCTTTGGAAGGTAGCGTAACCCTCCCGTAGTAGCTGTTAATGTCCCTGCAGACCCGCAGGGAGGGGCTGAGCCGGGCGTTTCAGAGCTGCTCGTGTCCTGGAGCTTACATCCCTTAACTGTTGTTCCAGATAAAGTAACTGTCAGTTCTGATTCATACAAACTCATAACTCTATTCTGAATCCCGCTGATTTTTTGGCTCAGAAACAGCCTGTGGAGCAAAATGTCATAAGGGAGCTCCTGTCTGTGTAAATGGCCGGTGCTTGCCGTTCTGAGCGTGCTGCCTTTAATTTTAATTTATTTTTGAGGGATTTCTATTTTTAGGAGGTGGGGGGTGCTGTGTTTGTTCCCTTTCCTTTCGGCGCTCAGCTCTCAGGAGGTTTCCTAGTGGGAAGCAGCCACTGCAGACCCCAAAGGCACCTCACAGCCCCTGCTCCCCCGGGGGTTCGGGGCTGGTGTGCAGTGCCCGGGGGCAGTGTGTCAGGGATCCCCAGTGGGAACCCTCGATGTGCCATCAGCATCTCAGCAAGTGGCCGTGGGTACAGTGGAGGATATGGCACCTGGAGCTTCCTCCCCTTCGGCACAAGGTAGATATGAGGGGCCGGGGGTCACCGAAATACCCCCGTCAGAGGGGTGTGTCTGCGGTGAAGGTGAGAATGATGTGCACAAGGGCAGGGGACAGCCAGCTTGCTGAACCCGAGCGACGGTGAGCGGCTGCCCACAGGGCCAAATGCCTTGCTGTCCCCAAGCCAGATTTAACAAGCTCCTTTGGAACCCAGCAGTTGCTGGTTTTCCCCCAGTTACCCCCCATTTTCCAGTTTTCAGTCCCTCGTGTGTCCTGTGGCAGTGCGATGCTCTGCGTGCCTGTGCTCCGGGGGAGGCCACATCCCTCAGCTGCAGGGCATGTCCTTAACCCCCTCCGCCCATGGCACGCGAGACCAGTAAAAGCCAGTCTTCACCCAAACCTGCAGACTAAACTAGACTGCAAAAGTGATTAAAAAATCAGATTTGAATCCTGCAGACATAACTGCATGGGGCTGGGGCAGCACTGGGATAACGCTAGTACTAGACAAACACACGGGTTACTCAGATGGTCCAAATAAGCTAAATGGACCTTCTACCTGGGGGCTGTTATCCCGCCAGGAGGAGCCTCCTCATCTCTCTCTGCTAAAATCTCATTCCAGTGTTGCAGCCTGAGTCATAACATCGAATTCCCTTCAATTAATTTCTTTTACGAGGGTATCAAAAAGCCCTTGAGATGCCCATTTCATTTCTAGGGGACCCTGATAAGGGAGCACCAAGAAGTGGGAAGCCATGAACCAGCTGCAAAACCAAGCCGAGAAATGCCCGTTTCCCCAGGGCCAGAGCCCTAGCCACAGCAGCATCCCATGGGCAGTCCTGCAAACTGCAGCCGGTTCGTCCTCCTTCCGCGTACACCCTGCCCCAGTGATCACCAAAATGCCCAGTCTCAAATCCGTCTGTCCAATTGGGAAAACTCTGGAAGAAGGAGTTGGGATGGCAGCTGTGGCGTCTGATGAAGCGGCCAGCTGTCCTCGGTGCCACTGACAGTGGGGACTGGCACCACACCCTCAGAAGGACAGGAATTAAAACCAAAATGGTTGGGAGTTGGGTTATTTTTTTTCTTTTTAATAGAGACTCTTGTAGGAGTCATCATTTGGTGTTTTTCATGTGGTTGCAAGACATAGAAATAGGCTGTTTTAAACAAAACCCAACGTTTTCCTGCAGGTCTGCAAGGGACCTCGGGGCGCTTGGAGGCAGGTGCTGGCAGAACGGTGCTGCGGGCAGAGGGACCGGCAGGCAGAGCCCCGTCCTCGCACCCCTCAGACCTGCTGCAAGGGGCTTGTTGAAAAGGGCAGCACCGAGGCCTGTTGACCATGTGGGGATCCCCTCCTTGTTCTTGCTCTGCACTTCAATGTCGCTCCTTGCTGCAGGCACGGGAAGGTGTTTCCAGGACATCGGGTGGCCTGGGGACACGCGGACAAGGGAATTGCTTGTAACAGAGCAGAGGACTCGGCTTGCTTCTGGGAACAGGTAGAACAGATGGGAAGAGAACAGCGCTGCTCTTCGCTGGGGGAGGACCTGCCTTTGGTGGCACGACCCTGCCACGGCCACTTCCCAGGGAGCTGCACAGCAGTCAGGGGCTCGGGGGAGGAGACCAGTCACCCTCAGGCAGAGGCGTTCGGGTACATGCGGTGACTTGGGCACACTCCTTTGCCCTGGTAGTAAATTTGTAATTTAATTCTCTCTGGCAAACAGGAGCTGTGAGACCTCAAGCAGAGCTCCCGGAGCTACTCCACAGGCCAGGGCACAGGCTCCCCTTGCCCTTGTGCTAGTGCAGAGCGGGCAGATGGGGAGAGGAGGAACCAGGGCAGACGCAGGCTAGAGTCAGTCCTGGTGGTGGCCATTGGTGCCTGTTCCCGTGGCTGTGTTGTGACAACCCACTGCACTGGTGGCTCACATGCTGCGTGTTCTTCCCGAACCTTTTTGAGCTATACTCTGCTTTTGCCTTAAACCCTGTTTCTCGTGTCCTCCACAAGTGCCATAGCCCTCCAGCACGTCAGTCCTCTGCCTTCTGTGTCACTGCCCCATCCTGCCATGTTTGGGACCTGCTGATGTCCTGGGGGACCCTCACTCATGCAGCTGTGGTGTTTGCAAAGCAGCAAGCTCCCGCTTTACCCGGGCAGCTGGATCCACCCAGAGCCCACATAAATGCTCAGAAATGCAAAGGAAATACCGATGCTTGCAGAGTCCAGGGAAAGACCATGGGGCTGCTGTTCTGCTCCTGCGAAGGACTGACTGAGGGCCATGCCCAAAAGCCAGGAGTCCACCCGAGCCCCTGCTGGTGCAGGTAAAATTGGCACCTGATTTTTTTATTTACTTAGATTTGTCTTCTCCTACCGCCCTGTTCTCTTCTGGGCTGAGAGGGGCTGTCCCTGAGGGCTGCTGCCCACGCGGGCAGCTGGAGCGCTCGCCTTGCCGCTCCTCCGGCTTTCCTCTGGCCTCATCGTGCTCTTTTCTCCTCCTCACCAATGTTGGCAGAGCCGTTACAGCCATACCCATTTCCAGGCTGGGTCATGTCTGCCTGACCAGTGCTATGGGGGCAAAACCACCTCCTTGCCAGGGATGGCCGCAAAGCACCTTAGCATTTTTCACAACTGCACTGCACCGGGAACTCAGCGGGGTCCTAAAATCCTCTCGGCATCTCTGTTTTCCCGAGGACAGTCCCCGGCACAGGTCTGCCGCTCCTCCTTGCCTTTAATTCAGGCACTCGGCTGAATTAAATGGCATCTAGCTCGAAGGTGCCCAGGTTAGCAGGCAAGCCAGGTGCTGCTCACCATTTACCATGCAGCACACAGCGTCAGTGCCCATGGTGTGTTTCCTTCCAGAGGGGATGGTTTTGGGTTGGTCTGGTCCCAGTGGACAGGGAGTTCCCCCAGACTCGGCCGTGCTTGGCTGGGAGTCCCTGGTGATGACGTGCTGGAGACGCCAGCTTGCCGGCTCCTCACGCGTGCACCGCGCTGTGCAGCCACGCGGTGCTGGGGTGGTACCAGGGCTGCGTACGGTGGTAAAGCTTGCAGAGCTTGCCTCTGTCTGAAAGACGCTTTTACCAAGCAGGTTTGTAATGTGGACGGAGGAGGCAGAGACCAGGCAGCAGCTGGCAGGTGGTATTATGTGCTGGTGCGTGGGATGCCGAGGGCGACTCGCCTCGGCGTCCCTGCCCTTTCCTGGGGAGAGCGGTCGGCACAGCTAATCGGGATGCAAGGGCTGTGCCGAGTCCTGGTACAATGCCCTGCGCCAGCCCTACGCTCGCTTTCCCCCCGCTTCTTGGGATTTTCCTTCCCTACCGAGAGCAGTTAAAACTGCACGTCAGCATCCTGAGAGCTCGCTGGCTGCCCGTCCTCTGGGGCTGCCGCGGCAGCAGCACTCGTGCCTGGCAGGGTGTTTGCTGTTCCTCCAGCGATAAGGGACGGGGGAGTGCCTTGTCACTCGTTTAGGCACAAGCCTCTCGGTTCTTTCCTAACACGGGACAAAAATACTCACAGCATACCCCAGCTGCTCTCCAACATCAGTAATATTTTTAGTCTTCCCAGCTGATACAGGGCGAGGAGCTTTTGTACTGGCTGTACTTCGAAAATCTGTTGCCTCCTTACCTTGACAGCTGTGGGCTTTGTCTCAGCATGTCCCTTCCCGTTCATCCTGCTGCTCCCGGGGGTCTCCCTGTTCGGCTCAGAGCGTGCGGGACGGAGGTGCGCTGAGCGAGCAAGCCCTCTGGGAGCAGTGCTTGCAGGGGTGCGAGGTGGTTGGATGTGGGTGCTCCCAGGGATGATGATCCTCTTGGCAGGCAGCATCCCTGCCTGCAGCACGCCGGTAGCTCCTGCCCACGCGCAGGGAGCCTGCGGCGATGAGGAAAGCCTGTGGGGAACCACTGATCCTGTGGTTGATGCTGGAAGAAGCCAAACCCCTGATGTCCCCATTTGCACTGGGGCAAGGTCTGCGGCAGCCACATGCAAATGTAGCCCCCTGGGGCTGCCAGGGCAGTGGTGGCTGTCCCCTGCCATGCTGCCTGGCTGTTGTGGGGCCAAAGCGGACACAGGCTGCACTCGTGCACTGACCGGGGGGCTCAGCACCCGGCACTGCCACCCCCATGCCCCCGCTGATGCTTCCCCCTCCTCTCTCCGCCCTGCAGCGCTCTGCCTGGTGCTGGGCTGCATGATCTTTCCCGACGGCTGGGATGCAGAGACCATACGGGACATGTGCGGGGAGAAGACGGGGAAGTACTCCCTGGGTGACTGCTCCGTGCGCTGGGCTTATATCCTGGCCATCATCGGCATCCTCAACGCCCTCATCCTTTCCTTCCTGGCCTTTGTCCTCGGTAACCGGCAGAACGATCTGCTGCACGAGGAGCTCAAGACAGAGAGCAAAGGTGAGCGCCGCGCTGCTGGGGGTCCTGGGGCCTTGCACCATGGCCCTTGGGGGGATCCTGGGTGGGAATAGCCCAGGGGTTCGATGCCTCTAGCAGCCAGGCGAGGGTCCCATGGGCTTAACTGCCACCTGCAAAGCGAGGCAGGCTAGGCAGGGTGGGAGC
>NW_009207785.1:0-40999 GCF_000690835.1 Fulmarus glacialis
CTACCCTCGAGCAGATCGACACTCCCGACTTCATTATACAGCAAAACTCATTTCAATACCTGAGCAAGCAAGGCAAAGCTAGGCAATGTCAATCAGTCAGTACCTTGTTTAACAAAAGAAACTCCAGCTGTCTTGTTCATACACCTATTAAGCTAATTAAACAGAAAAGGCAATGAATTAAAAACCTGTTTGGTTTAACATCCGCTGAGCACAATTTTAAGACATTGCTACGCATGAGGCATAATCTTAGAAAACAAACATCCGTACCTGGAAAACAAAGAAGTCTTTCAAAGCAAATGTACTGTGCCACAGAGCTACATTTTATATAACGTCTGCTGTACTTCTTTCTGACCAGAAGTACTGTCAGAGCCCTACTTTCTCTTGAGGTTTGCAGCAAAATGCTGCTTGCAGGAACTCTTCTCTAGTGTTTTTCCATGCCTAAACATGCACTTATGCTCTCTCTCTCCCCCCATCCCTTCTCCCAAGCAAGTATTTGGAAAACACTCTACTAACATAAGAGCATTTTTTTAATCTGTATAAACAGAACAGCATGAATGTGTTGATTTTCATTTAAATAAACCCAGAAAGCACAACTTCTGTTTTCCATGCCAAAGAACCGAAAACAAAGTAGCCCTGAGTTTTTCCCATTGTTTCCCTCAAGTAGTAGAAAACAGACAAGTTTCCAGCAATTGGCCTAAAATTCAAGCGTAGGTGATCCTCTTGCATAAATCTCAGGTCCCATGGAGCACCCATCCTTTTTTAAACAGCGGCAAACATTACTCAGAGTGAGGGCTTCCTCACCCCAGACATGGCTGTATCTCAGAAACACCTGACTTCCATCACAAATTTGTATCAAGACTGTAAAAGATACAGAATTATTTCAGATAACAAGCAGTACCTAATATGCAAGTAATCATTGTGCCTTAACAGCCTTAATGGAAGAACCAAATGTAGCATTCAGTTTTCATCACTGTTAATGGACGAAGTTGTCTTCAGCACCGTGATTGTACAAAGAGGAAGAAATGAACAAACACAAACTATTTCTAACATTCCTTGTTCGTTATTCCAAACAACATTCAAACTTTTTGTTGTGAAAGTCTCTTTTCCCCAGAGATAGCCCATAAATTGTCTCAGATTTATCCCTCTTTACCACAGAAAGGATAGGAAGTTGCATGGAAACAATGAATGGAAATGCACTTTTTATCAGACAACGACAGGAAGCATTCTGCTTGGTTTAAATGAGAGCTCTGTATTGGGCCAAAAGGGGGGGAAAAAAGCCTATAAAAATTAAATGCCCGCTTACAGCAAAAATAACTAAAACAGGTTTCAAAACCATTGTATTTTTAATAAATCGGTATTGAAACTCCTAAAATCATCCTACCCACACTACTGACGTTACTGTATTCCTGAAAATGAGTAAATTAAAGATGACAGAAAAGGAAATTCCAGACTTTACAAAATCAGTTTCAGGAGGCAAAAAGAGAACCATACTTACGTTCACGATCAGCCACATAGGAATTCATGCATCATCAAAGAGCATGCACAAAGACACACGTGTAAACATAGATCAGACCTCAGCAGTCTATGCTTATCTAAGAAAACAAGTCTTCTGAATCTCTCTCAGCAAAATGTTACCTATTTAAATTGCAAGTGTGTACTTCAGTTCTTTCTATAGTCATGGGTACTCTTGAAAGTGCTGATACAAGTTCTAATGATTTTCAAACCAACACAGGAAGGGTTGGTACCCCATCTCGGGCAGCATCAATACGTATAGATGAAAGTACCAAAACACACAGTAATAATAAGATTATAAGACATATTCACTAGATTGGGGGCAGGGGTAGGATTTTTGGTTTAGGTGGATTTTGTTGTTCTTTATTTCAGAATGATTTAAAAACAAAAAAATCCTATGGCAGTCTTTCAGAAATACAAGTAGCTGTCACACGCTTGATTCCCACTGACTTCCATTTGGAGTTACATACGCAGCCATCTTTTCTCCAAAAACACGTGGTGCTATATTGGTTTTTCAAGAGGCGTTCACCATGCAGTGAAAAGAGTTTATATCCAAAGTCTTATCTGATGGCTAATGAGAGCAACCTCAAGAAGATCAGGAGAGATTAAAGGTGCGTCGTGTTAACTGATTCAGTGTGCATACCAATCACAGAGTTGATAGCTACTCTTCCAATTTAGAAAATTTTATAATTGCTGTTACCGAAACTGTTAGACACTCAACAAACATTTCTAAACGATTACAGTATTACAGACTTCTACAAACCATTAACAGATCTTCCTTTAATTCATAACATTAGCATCATTTTTGATAAGTCATCCAAGTTCCAAAATAAAAGCATAGCCAAAGTTTTCCTTTTCATTTAATTTCTTTTATTTGGGCACAAGTTGCTTTCTTTTCTTCACATACGTAGACACATTGAACTTACAGGGGCTCTGTCTGTGCCTTTTTTTTCCTCTATGTGCTCCTTTCCACAACTCTCCTAAACTTCCCTGTAATTTTTCTTTTCTATCCAACCCTTATTATTCCATTAAACAGTTCCTACGCAGTCCGCTCAGCTTCACCAGCACTTGTCATTTACTACACCTACATACAAAGGGCTCTTCTTTCAATAAGATGCCTTGCTTTTATCTATCAATTGGATTATTGGCAGGTCATTTTTTGGTCTTCAAGAGAGGAAATAATGAATTCTGGATGTTGGTGCATATGGATGCATGCACATCTGGAGAGAGGGAGGTGATTTCCTTTCAAAGACATCTTCTTTTTGATAGCCACGGAGATGCAAAGTACCAGACGGTGCAGCTTTCAGCTAAACAGCAACTTGCGCGCAATCTTCTTCTGCTTTAACTTCGCCACTACCCCCGGGGGCACTTGGGAGACTTGCCATTCATGTCTAACCCATCTGAAGAACAGGCTAGCAGTCACCACCTCTAATCCTTGGCCAGTACTGAAGCACATGGACCCTGCTTGCAACACCAGGCATTCAGCGAAAGGCAGATGGAGAGGGCTTTTTGGTTTGGGGTTTGGTTCCGCCCCCACCCCCCCCCTTGGTTTTGCCTGTCAGAAGCCCTTCTGTGCTGACGTATAGGTGCTTCGCTCAAGCATGAAACTTTATAAGCCTTCCCCTCCCTAATCTCAGCTAGCACGTCAGGAACATCACTTTATACTAAAAAAGGGAACATCTGCTCAGTGCCGAATGTCAGGAAGATCTGATAAACATGCCGCTGGCCGCGGAGTCGGAACGAGAGCGGCGGCTTTGAAACGTGCGATTTGCATGCTGCCAGCCAGACCGGGACGTGCTGGGGCTGCCTTTCCCACCTCCTCAGCTGCAAACGGATTGAAAATGCTCATCAGTGGACAGGCCCCTTCATAAAATGAAGAAATGTTGCTGTCTTACTTGGGCTTCCAGCCGCAGCAGTTGGCAACTGCTTGCCTCAGTCCCATCAAATGCAGTGGACCTCAGAAGCAGCAAAAGCCAAAGGGAAGGAAACAGTCTTGGGGGAAGATGGCTCCATAACTGAAAGAGTATCAGCCCTTTCCTAATTAAAAATAACAAGATTACAAGTTCAATTGAAGGCTGAATTCCTGTAACTGACCCTTTAAGGATGAGTTCACTTCCACTAAACGTCTCACTGCACAAACCTTGAAAACTGATCCATGTCAAGTGCTTAAGCAAAATAAATCTTCAAAACGTCCTCAAAACACTTAAAGTTTCCGTCTTATCTTGACAAATGTAAAAAAAATTATACAAAAAAAGAAAGGAAAAAAAGGCAAAAACTACTGTACTCTTCCCCAGCCCCCACTCAGTTAACCAACTCTGCTCAGCCTCTGTTCTAAGATCAGCAAGGAAGTCAATTCTGGAATACGCCGTGCTACAGGTTTTCTCTTCAGACTTGTGAATTTTATTATCTGGTTTGTTTTTAACTAGGAAGGACCCTGTGCCCAAAATTGTTCAAGGCTCTGTGGCTAAAGGAGAGGAGGAAACACCAGGTCAGCCCCAGTGCTGAGGAATGCTTATAAAGTCCTTGCTCTGTCCTGAACTCAAGGACAGCATCCCCTTGGACAGGGGAACAGTGTCTACATTCCCCTATTTGAAAGCCATAAAGCTAAATGCTGGCAAATGTTTTTCCAAGTCCATCAAGGTACCTCAGACAAGTTGGTGCTGGAGATAGCTCAAGCCACAGCTGAATCTCCAACGAGGGCTATAAACATAACAGAGCAGTGGTCCTAGAACTGTGGTCCACAGGTCACTGATGGCTCAGCTGCTCCTAAGTGGTCTGTGTAACCACATTTTCTTTATACCAAATTCAATTAAAAAGGCTGATGGATAAGGTGCATAGCAATCCTTGCAAAATTCTGAGGGTTTACGCTGCACCTAGATACTGCTGCAGAGGACAAAAAAACCCCATACTTCTAAGTCATTATGAACAGAAGTCAATCAGAACAACCTTCAGTAAGCACCAACAACAAAAAAAAAGTTTCACCGAGTAAGCAAAGATAAAATATTTGGAGAGCTCTAGGCACATTTCGTGTTAAGCAAAGGGACAGAAATCAGCACAATGTCTAGCAGGCCACGGACAGCCCAAATACAGCACATTCCACCTGCCATCAAGTTTTTCAATGATGTAACTCGAAAAATTTTTACTTGAGTACCTTTCCCCCTGCTTTTTATTTAAATACAAAATGATCACCCAAAGTCACTATTCTGGCTCAAAATTTCCCCTCCATTTCATTTAAAGTAATAGTACACCAAAAATCCAAAAATACAGGAACAACTTGGGGAGCAAAGAAAATACATGCAGACACACTCTAGAGTAATGTGAGCGGCTGACCTAATTTAGACTTTTAGAAGCATTTATCTTCACTATTTCCATATATGCCAATTATTCCTCAAAAATCTCTCCCATGGTGACATTTTTGTTTAAAACAATAAAAAAATCCTTTATCATGTTAGTTTTCAAGCTCCTTGGAAAAGATATACATTATACTATAAATCCCATATAGACCTGATTATCTTAAGCTAAATAATAAGCTTATATAATATGTTAATACAGATCCACAGGCATCTGACTATGTTTTATAAACAGTGTCAAATGACATCTTTTAGAACAAGACAATAGAGAGTTTTCTGAAGTCCACATGCTAGGATCTTTAAAACATTATTTAAAATACTTATTACCAAATATTCAATTCCCTGCTGTGTAACAAGTTCAGCTACAAAATGACTTTAACCCTCAAGTCAGGCAAATAATTGCAAAAATAAAAAAGCAAGGCCTACCAAAACTTGCAGCTGCATTTTCTGTTTAAAACAGAAGTGTCATTACAGCAGAGATACAAACGGCCTTTAGGCCTTACTCATGCGAGCTAATCCCCATAGTCATCATTTTTAAGCCATTTGGGCACGTTGGCTGACTGTAGTCATGATGGCTCATCTAGTTCAGCAAAACCATGAATATTCCTAAAGTCAGCAACCAGCAAGGACTTGGCTCAGTGTATTCAAAAGCACACAAAAAACCCAAACATAACAAATCCTCTTAAAGGATGCCCCTCACGCAATTTTAGTAGTGAAAATCAGGGAATTTAGTTTTTGCACATGCTGTACAATTACAGTCTCCCTCCTTTGTATCTACTCTCAATTTGCACTTGAGATTCAAAACCTCAGTCTATTAGACTAGACCTGCCTCCAAGGTGAAAAATCAGAAGACAGCCAATAGAGTAAATGAAACTCACTCTGCAGAAATTGCAACACTGCTTCACGCCCAGGAGATGGGAGCCCTTACGCCAGGGAATGGCAGAGGTAGACAAGTGGGGACGTGCAGCGGTTTGGCCATGTGCTGGGGTGAAGCTCCAAGCCAAGGCAGCAGCTGGGCATTGTGACTTGGTGCCTGGTTATTTGAAGCTTGCTAGGAAGCAGCAGCCCAGGTGCAGGACAGGCCCCCAGGCACCAGATGGCTGGCCTGGGGATGCTGTGCCCAGCATCTAGGCATGGCTCTGTGCTTCACCTACACGGGGTGCCACACCACCCGCATGGGACCAGGGGGATGGACTCAAATTAGCAAGTCTTTCATGGGATGGCAGGTTTGACAGACCTATACATACACGAATTAAAAACCACTGAAACCTAATGCTGCAGGTTTACGAGACAGGATGAATCAGCCAACATCTCACCACAGCCAAAACCAGGGTGTCTCATTCCCTCCACCTCTCTTCTTCCCACCAACACTTCCTAGCTACCTTATGCCTATTTTGATGCTCATCAAACCTGCCTTCCCCAGGAGCTGATTGAACTCACCAACGTGACAGGAAACTAACCCAGCAATAAAGAGACTAAGCAGGTTTCCGTTGGTCTTTGGTGCACTGAATGGCAGGGAGGAAGGCTTGAGGAGGACCTAGGCTGGCTCCCACCAAGGGCAGTGGGGTAACCTGCAGCCCTGTCCCCACTGTGGGCAGCAGGGAGCCATCAGACTTGATTGCGCTCATGAAACCACAGACTGAATGCAAAAAGATCTTCCTAGAAAGAGATACTACTGATTTTAGAAAATGTGCTGACTGTGCAAATACATTTTCCTTCTAGTCCATGAACAGCACAACAGTGACACAAACTACCACTTTCAAAAGCCCCTCGTGCATTTTCACTTTGACTAAATCTTTCCACAGTGGAGAATACAAACCATCGCAGCTTAGCAACTGCTCTGATTACCAAAAAGGCTTAACTCAATACCTCACTAAGTTCCATGTATGTATGTGCGTGTGTAAATATATATACACACACACACACACATATTCTCCAAAGCTATTTGACCTATATGTTGACAAAAAATTCAGTGGAAATGAGAACAATCAATCACACTTAAGTCATATAAAGGTATTTGTTCCACTTTTGAAGAGCACGCAGGAGACTTGTTTTTGAACATAAAAGCTTTTCCTGAAGCAATTTTGTTTACTTTCCTCAGCATTACTAAAGTCACCATTTACAATGACAGGACATTGCAGTCATGACACAAGGTCTCTTAAAATTGCTTCACTAACCAGCATTCCCGTAAGCCTACTATTAATACCTCAGATGGAAGGCAAGACTGGGGCTACCTCCTTTTTAAGTGGTAACCAAATCACATTTCAGCACGCCCCTCTCCTCCTCATCTTCACTTTCTGTTTCTTCCTCCCGGAGACTGCGTGTACAGCTACACTGCAAAGATCATCTTAGATATAGCAGTATTAGACCTGATGTGGGAGAAGTTTGAATGGTTTTAATAATTTATTAAACAGATACACTGTAGCCTCGATTCATTTACATATTTGGGACCCCATGGCACAGTCCTTCACATACCATAAAGTTACTTACTCTTGTTGAATTAACCTAATGCTTTTTATCCAGAGAGAATCATTTTTCAAGGAGCTGTCAAATGCTTTCACGAGATCAGCTCTCAGTCTAAGTTAAATTTACCTCTAGCTTTCAGGGGAGGGGGAAAGTGGGGAGAATGCTATTAAAAAAAAGCTGAAAATGAGGATCGGGAATTTTTACTTACTGTTCTGATTAAACAGATCCTGAGTAAACCTTGTTTGGCTTACAGATTCTTATCCCAGGTTACTGTTATAGCATCTTTTTACGGGACAAAATGTATGTTTACAAGATGCTACAGATTTAAAAACTATTGCACATCTCTTATTTTGCAGACAGTTTCTCTACGCATTCACCTTGCAAGACCACTGGACTATCTGAAGGCCTAAAATAACTATCACACCACACACAGCTTGACCTACATAACTAATGAAACAGGGTGATTTGCTAAAATATCACAGTATGTCCAGGGAGAAATTTACAAGGATATAGGAAGGGTCAATATTAAAAGTTAAAGTCTTCTGGCCATGGCAGAAGAGGTTGCTTGTACACAAATGCCCTGCAGTAGAAGAGCTTAGGATAAACTCTTTTTGGATCAGTGCGAAATGCTGTCTTGCCCTGCACTCACTGAACTTTTTCCAACATAAAGAGGAGCGACCATCTTCTGCTGCTGCTTCTATAAAACTGTCAATATTCAGACAATTAAATAAATAGATCTGCTCTTCAAGCCAACTGCTTTTGGATTATAACTATGAAAAGCAGAAACCGTCTTTGTTTTTTCCTCCCAAAACTGGAAGAAATTGAACTTTGTCCTCTTAATAAGGCTGACTCAACAGGATGAGTGGAATACAAGTGCAGAGGTCAAGTGGCCTAAGAAATCCCTGTTTTGAACCTCCACACAAAAAGGCTGACCAGAAGCAGCAGAAACAATACCTGAACACTAACAAGTGCTTGCACCACACTCTGAAAACAGGCTCTGTTTAAAGTGTGATGTTACATATTAAACTCAGCTGTTAAGCTAATACTGAAGTGTGAAAAACAACCAACGAGCCCTCCACTAGTCCACCACAGCTCACTATTGCCATCATCACAGTGAAGTTATCTCGAAGCAAGATGACCTAAACCAGAAATGCCAGGTCCATCTATAAGCCTAGACAAATATTTTTCAGAGTATTTTCAAAGAGTTGAGGATCTGAGACTTTTGAAATGCTTGGACTCAGCAAAACAGATGTAGGTTTCCTAAATACCATTTAAATATCATTTAAAGGGCAGCTTAGCACTTAAGATAAATGGTTTGCACTAACATGACTCTATGGCTATATTTTCCCCTTTTATAATCTGTTAACATTACTACCACTAATTTATAGGGCAAAAGAAATTTAGCAGTTGAAAAAGTGAGCTTGTCCTTAGGCAAATAACTTGGTGGTTTTTAAATGAGACTTCAAATTAACCCTATTTACCTAACACAGCATGTTCTCTTCGAATGCTTTACACAAAAAACACCACTTAACTGTTACTCACATCTTCCTTTTAAAAAAAAAAAAAAAAGCATATTGTTAAATACACTTAATAGAAGAGAAACTAACAGTGGTAGTATGTAATCATACAACACCTGGCCAGAGTCTGACTGTACAGTGTATGCCCCATGCCTGCCTGATCTGCCACTCCCCTGAACCAGTCCAGCCATGAACACAGTAACAGCCATAAATGGGAAATGACAGACTCACAAACTCTACTGAAATTAAAATCTCAGAATTATTTAAGGAAAACTGGGAAGATTATTTTGTATCAGTTGCCAGGAGAAGCACGGCACAAAGGCACATGCTCCCTCGTCTTCCAGGCACTGCACCTACCAGCTCCTTTCCACAGGGGCTGGTGGAACTGAGCTGAGGACTTCCCCAGCTGAAGCCAGCCAAAGGCATTTACAGATGAGGGGGAAGCCCTTATGCCTCCTCCTTCCTGCTCTGCCCCATGTATCAGTGATATCCGTGAACTGTATGATACAGGTTTGGTAACAGAAATTACGCTTTATTTCCTCCAATTCTTTCCTTCACAGTCTTTGTCTTCTACTCTTTCTTTTCACAGCTTCTCACTCCTCTTCTCCGTCAAACCCCATATTTACTTCCTTAAGCCTCCACAATAAAAGTTAAATGACCACAAATTTATTGGTTGATATCATCATCTTGCACACCCTGCTGCATGTTCAAGAACGCCCTTGCCAGTCTTTGTTTCGTACCTTTTTTCATTATAGTCTCTTTGGGGCAGGCATCACTTGGGCCTTAGCAAAAGGACACCCATTCTGCTTGACTTACAAGCGTCCAAGCTCGGCTATTGCTATCTGCATAAACACTATGTGTCACTAGGTCATCACAACAAAAATCCATGTTGCAGGAAGATAACAAGTGTGACGTGTTTTAACGCACAACTGTTATCTTGTTTGACCAGATACCACCATGTGTCCAATCACAGTGTAACCCAGCCCCATGAACCTTGTATGAAGCCAATTATAGGGGAAAAAAAAAATTACGATATGCACCAAAAAATGTTTTTATAAAACCAGAAATGCCAGTCTTGAAAGACTGAAAGAGCTTTACCACCAAAAAGCTACCTAGTTCTTTAGGTGACAAATATATCTACGTTTTCAACAAATGTTGCTTTAATTAAATACTACCTATATTTGTGGTTTGTTTTTCAATACAAAGTGATATTCTTCGTAGGCATCCTGTAGCCATGCTGTAGCCTTCAACTCAAGAAACTTGTCTTTTAAGGGTTATCCTTTCAACCTAAAATTGAGTTTCAGGCCCCTCCTTATGCCTAGGCAGAGTAACATTCAGAGAGAAACCTATAAGCAGTACTACAATATTAAAGAAAAATTTTTTTCTTATGTCAGAAATTATTTGCAAGTTAAACTGCATTATAGACTTAACTGTTTTTAATTAAAAGCTGATTTGGGGATTATGTGAGAATTCCAATACTTCTTTCCCCCTTCTAAACTGTGAGATTCTGCAGCAGTTCTGTTCTTCTTTTTTAAATGAGAAGCCTTGGTTTTGGGTAGTCTGCTCTGTTGAAATAAAGTAAGTCTAAAGGGCATTATCCACACACAGAGCTGAAGGTCACTACCCAACTCATTATCTCATTATATGGCCTAATTCTGTAATGTGTTTTCTTCCGGGATGTGATAACTAGCTTTGTGTTTCTTTGTTTTTAACAAAAACTTGGAGATACCGGAATCTTTTAAGGAAATGGTGAATCATTTTGGAAGGCTGTGTGCAATAAGAGTCAAAGTTACAACCCTTCCTAGATCTTACAATTTCATGGCCTCCACTTCCCAAAGGAATCCGCTCTTGGATCCCTGTTTTTAGGAAAACAGCTCCAAAAGAATACAAGTACCAATAAACTGGAATTTTCTGGTAAGGAACATCTCAATATACACATTCAGAAAATGAAAATTCATTCTAAATAAGCCACAAAATCCACAGAGAGACCATGTGTTTTCCTTTCCACAGAGGATTCAAATCATGGTAATATACTTGCAGCTTAATCAAGTTAGGGCCAGCCAGTATGTATACTGTAACATAGCCAAGTCCTGAAATCATTACCTTAAACCCAGCATACACGCTGAACGCTTTAGCAGCACATACCGCCTTCAAGTCCCACTGAAATCTGTAGATTCTTGTGGGGACGCTGGTTTTTTATTATCTCACAGGGTCAAGCTCTTAGTCCTTAATCAGGCAAGAATCCAGATGAGGAACATGGGAGATTTGCCAGAGAAAGGACTAAATGGAGAGTGAGAAAGGATGACTCTAAACAACTTGGGAGCAGATCTTTATACAGAACAGAGAGCATGCATATTGTACGCCTGATTCATAGGGAGTAATTTAGCTCACGCAGATGGCAGCCACATGTAAAAAGATTTGGCCGTATATATCCTATACTTGTGCCTCTTCTTCATTGAAAAGAGAAAGGCTCATCACTGGACAGGCATGATTTCAATTATCTAAAATGTAAATTTTGACAGAATGACTCCAGTAATGAGATTTGCAAAACTGTTAAAGTAACCATAAGAAAATATAAATTCAATTGTAAAATAATATACTTACTAACTAGTACCCGTGTGGTTCTTCTCTGCCCTCCACATCTCCACCAGAAATTAAACAAACCCCACACCAAAACAAAATCATTCTCAACAAACAATTAAAACTGCTCACTTAAGAAGTATCTCTCAAAAGGGTATCTGCAATATCAGCCAGAGCTCTTAAATGAATTATTAGCTAATGCCTCTCTTTCCATTTCCCTTGAGGTAAAGTTTTGTTTAAGGAGTTTCTTACTAAATGCTACCACTCACTTACCTTCTTTCTATCTAGGAAACAATTCACACCCTGCTCATTGCACCCCTTCTTCCCTTCCAAAATTAAAAAAAAAATTTTCTCCTCCGAGACTTCCTTCTGCTCATTTCTTCCCTCATTAAGCATGTGCCCTTTGTTTTATCCTACCAGATTTCTCCCCATATAGTTCTGACAAGGGCAGTTGAAGAAATGCAGAGATGTGGTTCTACAAGAGTTAACTGAGTCCAAATTTTGTTAATGTACTGACCAGCTGCTTGTTAGCTGTAACCAAAAAGAGCATGCACATTGGCAGTTAACTGTTAAACGCATTTTCAAAACTATTAATAAGTTGAAAACAATTCAAGCCCAGGACACAAGTACAGTGTATGCTCCCAGGTGAGCATGAGATATAAAAGGAGAACTGGGATGGCGTCCATATGAAATCACAGTGGCTCTTCTCCTCAAATAATCTTTTATTGACTTTTGCTTTTTTTTTTTTTTTTTTTAAAAAGGGAAGTTGGGGAAAGGAGTTTTAACTCAGGAAATAAGTCATTTGTGCCCAATGCTAACATAGCCTTTATAAGGCATGTATCTTAGTATCACTGCTGCCTGGAAAAAAGTCTCAGGGAACCTCAGAGCCAATTCAGGTTTCACAAAAATATAAAATGTTCACACACACACCTGAAGTACTTCCCTTGCAGAGACCCCACAGGTGCCGAAATCCATCTCCCTGTATGGCAAGGGTTCAACCCCTCTTTAAGGGCTTGCCTGAAGAAGGCAAGAGCCCCCTTGATGCTACAGACGGCAGGGACTCACACAGGGAACCTGACTGCCAGCGATGGAGTACAATTCATTGTCTTTTCCAGTACACAAAAACTCTAGATGCTTCTCCTTGAACAATCAAACAAACAAGACTTCAGGGGAAAAAAAATGCAGGTAGATTCTGTAAAAACTAACCACAAAATATTAACTAAATGTAAAAGCCTGAGGATGTTCATGCTGTAAGATCACAGAAGCTTTCTTGCCACATGACTTAGCTGGAAGCAGATACCTCAGTGAGCAGGGTGGCTTTTCCCTCCCAACAAAAAGACAAACCAGCGGCCCAGCCCTACATACAGGATAAGCAGTGAGAAACCTTACAGTGAGACTTTCAAAGTGACTTGGCAAGACTTGGAACAGCATAACCTTGTTTTCAAGTACAATCAGTAAAGGATAGTGTTATTTAGAAAACAGTCACAATATCCTGGAACTCACTAGATGTAAAATAACATTGCAGTGGAGTCAGCAGTCTGTGGGGCCTCATACACGCTTTGCAAGCTTTGAAACAGTCCCCCAGAAAGGGCATTAAATAAAATGAGTAATATCTCTTCCTGCTAAACATTAGAGGTACACGTAAAAGCTATCATTGAGTCAGCACTTGGTGGTGGCAGTTCATACAGTAAAATCTGTTTTGCTGGAATTTATAACAGTCTGAAGGTGGCCACTGCTACGCGTCTCACATACCTATATATATTTTTTTAATTATTACTATTATTTTTGTAGAAGAAAATAACATTCAAATGACCCATTTCAACATATCCATAATTAGGGGGTAACATCAGGTTTTGATTTTGGGGAAAAACAAGAGCTAGGGACTGTCTTTCCCAGCTGACAAGAGTTGCATATTAAATAAATGGCATTTTAATACAAATAAAAAACAAGCAGACAAAGAACCTAATACAGGGCCCAGTTAAGTCACTGTAAGTTTTTTTTCATATTGTTTAGATAAGCTCAGATGGTTTAGATAAGCTCAGATGTTTCAGGCTTTCACTTGCTAGCACTGTAGCATAATGCACTAAGTGTGAAGGGTTCCAGCTCGGAGTCCTGACAAGGACTGCTGCCTCTCATTTATTTAACAATTTTAATAGGAAAAGCATGCAAGTTTCAACATTGCATTGTACAATGGTGCATTTCCTTTCCATAATGTATTGTATATCACTGTTGGAAACTCTGCTAAGATGGCAAACCCTTCTTATGGGTACAGTTACAAGAACAAAAAAACCTGTTTCTATCAGCTTTTCATGTACTTTTGAGTAAGGAGGTGCAGCTATGCCAGTAAGTCAAATTGTTTTGTTGCCGTATGCTCCAATTCTGACAGGACCCATTTTACTTGGTGGTTGATGTTTAACTGTGCCACCAGGTGAACCACAGATCAAGTTACTCAAAATACTTGAACAATACTTCAATACTGTACTTCTGTAAGAGCAAATTCAGTTTTGATCTAGTACAAACATGAGCTGCTGCAAAAAAGGGAGGCTTCACTACCCCTGCCACCCACCTTCAAGGGTCCCTGTGTTTGCCCTAGCAATCATGAAGTTGTAGGGAAAAAAGGACTTCAAAAGCTCTCACGTAAGCACACAGGAGCCAGGCTGAAACTTGTTCTTCCTGTCAGTGGACCAGTGGTTAAACTTCCATTCCCTTCAATGAAGTTAACACCCCTCATTTTACTAACATCTCATGAGATTTGTGATAATTTACTGGCCGTACAATGCAGAGGCAGTCTTAAGATTACACTGGGAGGGAAGTTACTTGGTTAAGTGTAAGCCCGACTGTATCCCTGCTTTAAAAAAGCCACCCCCTACTGATGAACTGAAGAATGGTACCAACATTTTCTAACGGGATACAATCAACTGAATAAACAGACACACACACACACCCCCCCAAGGTCAACACAGACCTGACTCATAGTAAGAGAGAAACAAGGCAGAGCAGTTCAGCAGTCCCACTACTCTCAGCCCTACTACCAGTGCCACAAGCTTGGCTGGAAAAGAAGAATAAAGTTCTTGTTGAGCACAACGCCCTTTTCTCTGGATAACAAGGCTACAGTAAAAAAGCAAATATATTCAGAAATAAAGCACGGAAGTGTACTCTCATTCACCAATTCTTTAACTGCCCTTAATATAATCATTAACAGTTTAGCTAGCCACCTAGGACAGTCAACTGCAGTCTTCATTCACCGTAAATGCACAGAGACCCCCCATATATAACCCACAATACGTTGTTAAGCCATTGTATGAAAAAAAATATATTTATATTAAAAACTTCCAATGTAACTGCACTGTTGTATTTAAATGTTCTTTGAGATTATCCAGGAGATTACAAGGATGGTTGTTTAAAAAGTCTGTGCCAGCTGCTCTATGTGTATATTAGGAACATTACAAAAGCATCCAATACTCATTAGTGATGAGATCATCCTAACTAAGAAAACATACTAATACACATCTTGGACACAGACAGTTACAGTGAGGTGTTAGACACAGGAGGAAGAATGTACCCCCAAGGAAAGAGGGGGGCAGAGAGCATCACACTCATTGCAGGGTCCCACCGACAGTGAGTAATAGCATGAGTCCCTTCATTGGCACTACAGTCCTTGCATGGCAGGTTCCCACTAACTCTCTCTCTAACTCTACCAGTCATGGCCCATTTAACAAAATAGCGTGGAGGACCTAAGAAGAAGTGGATAGCAAGAAAAAGCAAACAAACCCATGTATCACAAATGGAGGAGGAATATCAAAAGACTTCAGACCAGGACACTGTATTGTCACCACTTCAGGACATGAACCCTACAATTAATTCCATCAAGGAAGAAGGAGCTGTGCTACACTGCTCTAAAGCTTCTGCCATAAATTCGTTCTAGAGATGTAATGTTATACGACCGTATCAGGATCAGACACGTACTGACTGGTTTAGAATGGGATTAAAGGGAAGATGATGTAGCGACTCTGTGCAGAAAGTTACGGTCTAAACATGAACCCTTTCCAGTTGCGGGGTCTTGTAGCCTGCGAAGCAGCAAACTGAATCCCCAGAGAAGCATTCCAGTAAGGGTCCCCACTAGAGAGCACTGGGACACCAGCATACAGGCTGGCACCGAGGAGCACTAGAGAAAAATCATATCCCTTCTACTGGCACAGAGTATCACTCCTTTCAAAAATTTAATGAAAGGAACTGGAACAAGGAGACAAAACAGCTATCAGAACTGAATCAACTTAATTACTTCAGTCAACTAGAACAAAAAATGTTTATTGCTCTAATTAAATTAATCCAGTCCACTAGGCCAAAAAAGCATTGATTCATTGCTCAGAAATCCTCCCTAATAAATCCTGATTTCATTTGACTTTTTCTTTGAGCAATCTTGTAAAATCATAGACAGATACATGAATGCTTGACCTATAAAACCATCTTAAGTGCATTATTATTTCTCTGGAGAAAGAGGGAAGCTACGTTCTAGGACTCCTTGATGCAGGGGGGAGGGAAAGAAAAGAAGAAAAAAAAAAAAGAAAAAAAAAAGAGTTCTTTGTTAGCAAGCTTTACTTGAAATGTCTTAGACAATTTTTTGCTGAATACTTCTGTGTAGTGCGTGTGTGATGTTGAAACAAACAGAAGAATTAGCTGGTTAAGTTTTCTCTGCATACAGGAAGATTTTAACAACACCATTAAGCAGCTCAATACTCAGAACTGTTTCATTAGAATTCTTTTCTCCTGAATCATATCAATAAAGTTGAAGTTCAGTCTGGTATTCATAAGAGCTGACTTACTCACAGGCTTCTTGCTGCAAATGCACTTTTGAGATCCAGTAAATGTAACAGAGACCTAAAATTAAGTAATTTCAGTTTTTAAAATTCTTTTATTCAAAATCAACCATCACTGAGAGTCTTAAACATTGTTTTACTTTGGGCATGAAATTCCTTAAAAAAACTAGCTTTGCTAATTTCAAAAAATAAAAGAGAATAGAGATTTCAAGAGAATTCACAAGCAACAGAACAGGGTCTTTTTCAGGATTGCTTTTATTTTTCTGCTACTGGCATGAAGGCATTCCTTATTGTGAGCATTTTAGTTATAAGATTTTTTTGTTCTTGTTATAGAAACTATTACTAAAGTCAGTTAGCTGGCCTTTTAACAAGAGACACTGGAGAAGCATTTGCCTAGGTGCTACAGTTTAGACAATTGTAATCTTTTAAAAAGCTTCAAAGAGTCCTTCCTATGATGCATATTTTAGCTCTCTTACTTCCATCTGTGATGATACATGTTATCACAGAGATCAAACATTAGGGCTGGAAGAATGAAAGCGAATACAGCAAACAATATGGCCACGAGCACTATTTCAGCAAGAAAAACAACTACTGCTGGCCTAGTTCCAAAAAGCAACTGAGACAAGTAATATCCAAGGTAACCTCTGAACAGTTTTCTCAAATACCCCTTACTTTTTCAGCTTGAAGGTGAAAATATCCCATAGAACAATTAATTACTGCTTTGAATTCATTGGTGCTATAAAAGGAAATTTTGCCAGACTGATCTAACATTTCAAAGCAGAAAATGCAGAAAACTGGCAACTTTTACAAATTATGTAGTTTAACAAATCATCTCCAAAGATGAAGTCTGTCCTAATGCAAGAAACTGAAGCCACACAATAAACTTCTAACAAGTTGCTCAAACTATGCCTAGGACGTAATGTAGTCCTACCTGCTGTTGTAAGTTTTCTTCTAATGATGCAAGAAAAGAGTCACATTTCACCTGAAAATCCTTTTGCCTACAGCAAAGTAAGAGTAGTCTTGTATTTCCCACCCCCTTGCTTTGAGTATGACTGATTCTACTTCCTGTAAAAATAGTGATTTTTTTTTTTTTTTTTTTTTAAAGTAAGAGTTGGCATGGCAGGAGAAGAAAGAGAAAAGAGAAGCAGCTCCATCAGTTAAGACACTTCTCAGGACATCGTAACTAATTTGTGACTTGCCAAAACTTCAACCAGCTTGTTCCTTATCCGAGATCACAAAGAACTTCTGCAGTTCAGCACCCATTAGTCTAAACACAAGCAAGGCAGGCAAAAAGCCTGACAGACCTTTAAATAAAACCTTTGCCGTTTTCATGCCTCCAAAAAAGGGCCGGGGGGAGGTTTTGAAGAATTAACGAGATAACAGTAGTTAGCACCGATATGATCCAAGTACTTTAAAGCTATTACCTTAGCCCTTCAAACAGTGCATGGAAGATGACGGGGCAGAACGTATCTGTTTTACATATCAAGAGACCAAGACTGAGAGATGAAATAACTCACAGCGAGATCACAGAGAAAGTCACTAATCCACATACAAACCTTTCATCTTTCAGTCAAAATCTGAGGCTCATAGGTTAGTCCATCAGGCCACTCCACAAGAAGAACTGATCCAGCCGGCGGCCCAGCCATCGCTGCGCTCTTCTCCAGGAGCCCCTGCTCATGGCGGAGGACAGGCCACAGCTGGGAAGAATTGCTCTGATGGCGCGTAACTCACTTCACCCTCTCCCAAAGGTCCTTCAGATACAGGCATTTACATTTAGTCAGCACGCAGGATGAACACACACACGTCAAGTCACACAGGGCAGCTGTGTGTTGGCTGTATAAAAAATGCATGTCAGTCAGCGGGCAGGAGAAGACTCCACCGCGGCCCTCAGACACAGCAGAGCAGGCAGCACACCTGCCCAGCAGTGCCCTGAGCCACAAGGAGGTTTTATGCTTCAGAGCAGATGTTTCCCAAGAGTAACTAGGAATTGCCCATTTGGACTAAACACACACACCACACACAAACATATACAATGCGTGGCTATTGCTGTAAAAGTTTCTCATCTTCTACAGATTTCCTTAAAGTAACCCCAAATGTGCAAACTGAATTATGTTAAGCTAATTCAGCAATAGCTTTATTTTCAAATAACCTTTTCGCCTTTACCCACTTTCATACCATTGCTGAAGCCTAAGGAACCACCGTGATGTTGTGATGCTAACTGGCCATTTACCCCAACTGATTTTTACACATTAATGAAAGGCACACAATCTTGTGAAGGAAAAAATGTCAGCTTGACTTGGTAGCTTGAATCAAAATAGCTTGAGGACAATCTCTAGGAGGACATACGTTTTACTGCTCCATTTAAGTGGAAATTAATAATATAAAGGAAAATTCTATTTATTCCAAAATAAATTGCATGAACCATCCTTTCCAGACACAAGGCAAATGTGGTGATTTAGGAAGTGAAGAAAAAGAAAAGAGGACAAGAACTGAAGAAAACCACAAAACCAATTCTTCACCCACTCTTGGCTCCAAGTGTTAAGTAAAATACATACATTTAAAAATTAAAAACAAAAAAACAAAAAACCCAACACCAAAACACCAAACATGTTCCAGAGGAAAGTAAACTTTTTGCTGAAGAGGTAAAGCAGCAACAAACCTTACAAATGTTTCCATCGCCTGACCCTGAATTCCTTTATTTGTTACTCCTTCTATGCACTGCTTCCAATAATGAGAGTAATGACATTTTCAGTTTAGTTCTTTCCATCCCTGACAGGTAAAATCCCTTTTTTATTAACTGCCTATTAGTAAGTCCCACGGTGTAGTAGTTGCCAAATAAGGGAACAATAGCTCCATCTTTTATAAAGTACACTTAAAAAGATGAAGAAAAGCACGCTGTGCTTGAAGCAGTTGCACTTTATGGAATTATTAAAAACGTTACTTTTGTCATCTGGGGTCAAAAATTTACCCTTGGTGAAATTCTACTGACTTAAAACAAGTTTACACCAAAGACGAATCCAACTCAATCCCTTCAGGTAATGAAACATGGCACAGAGTCTTTGTGCTAAATACATTTTTTTCACTCCAGATTCATCTCTCCTATGCCTTACATCTTGAGGGACTTCAGTTCCTTTTATTGTCATTAGCTACAGAGGATGAAATTATTTCTCTTCTTTGAAAAGTAATATATCTGGTCCCTATATTTTCTCTATACTGTAACGTAACCAGTAGTGAAACAACAGTGTTGATACACGCAAATATATTTCAGTGGAAAAGCTTATCAAAGAAAGAGACTTGCAGAAACTCAATACATTTTTCATGTGAAAGTAACAACTGTTTTTCTAATAGCAGATGCGCCCTTTCTTGTTGAGACACCTTAGGATCACATTCGGGAATGCTGGGTTTGGGGTTCTACAGTCCTTGGAGCCTAATTCTTCCTGTGGCAACAGAGAAAACTGTGCTGTTTGATGCTTGCACAGGCCCTGCTTAGTCCAAACGACAGAATTTATATTATTTTGCAGCAAAAGAAACAAGCAAGCACAAAACAAAGTTAGAATTCTGTAGAGACAACATAAGCACGTTCAATGTATCAATAGCTGAGATAAAATTATTTTACCTACACGTCAGTCTGCAGACCCTTGGGTTCAGAAATCTTCTGTACCTCTCCTTGACGTTAGACAAGACAAAAATACCATCTTTAGTTAACTAAATATGCCCTTTTCATTTTTTTATTAAAGAGATCAAGGGTTTGTGTTAATTTTAAGACAAATGACAAATGAAGAAGCTAAGAAAGAGTTAACAAGGGCCTACAGTAGAGAAAGGATATTAAAAGATCTACAAGCAAAATCCTAAATCCCAATTCCCTTCAGAAAACAAAAGAATTATTTTTAGCATGGTATTTATAAAATAATTATGTGATGCTTAGAACTTGTTAAAGACTAGTTTCTCTTTAAAAAAAACTTTAATAAATTTCCTTAGAAAGACAAGGATTAATGCCATTCACCATTCCATGCCATAAAATTTTTCACAAAACTATTTTTCATCAGTTGAGTACTTCCCTCCAGAGACACTCAGTAATGCTGCCATTTGCCTGCATCTATACAATTCAAGCACTGCATTATGGGCTTGATATTTCCTAGAATTCCTTTGGCATTGTCCAGAGTCAGTTTTAATCAAAGAACCAGACTTTCATGTTTACTGATAAATGCTCTGGTTCAGCAAAGCACATAGATATGTGATCAGTTGTTTTGCTGAATCAGGGCCCACAACCCCACATCCTACTGCTCCATGTGGGTGCAGAACTCTGCCGAAATTCAACTGTTTATAGCTTCAGAGCCTTGCTGATACAGGAAAATGCAGTCTGCTGAGTTCAAGCCATTCCAAGTCTGTGATACAATTACCTCTTCCAAAACACACAACCTTTCTCTGTATCCTGATGCTCAAAAGTTCTTCAGAATTATTTGTGTGGTTTTGGAAGATATAAATACTATTTATGCATAAACCACAAAGAAATGACACAGGAGCTGACTCAATTGAGTTGGTTGAGAGACAGACAGAAGACCAGATTAAAAACTTAATTTACACAGGAATAGGTAACCAAACGGCAGTGCTGAAGAAACATTAATTCAGAGGACCTACAGATTTAGTCTAGCTTACCAGTTTTGATCAGCCTTTGTATTTAAATTGCTCACTTAAAAACATCATTTATGGCTTGAAAGGTATTACTTCTTTTTATGTGAAATTAAGATTAACTATCAATTTTTTATGTGTTTCGGCTTCTGAAATTTATCTCACCAAGCTCACTGACATGAAGTTAGGAATTCATCGTTTGGTTCCGTATCAGATGAACATTTGACATTAAGATACTTCAAATCACCATCAGGATACTGAAAGGATTTAAAAAAAAAAAAAAAAAGAACAATTTCCACCTTTAAAAGCGAGTCAGTGGTTCCTAATTAGTATTTCTTAGAACTGAGAGCATGACAGGCTCTCACTAAAAGAGCACGGCCATTCCCTTACAGCCACTACAGGAGGGCTCCCAGCCTTTCCGACCCGAAACGTGGCAGCAGCACAGACACGAGGCACGCGAGGCACAGCACATGAACCAGCCCTCTGCTCCTCTAATTCTTCTCTGAGTCTTTAAATACTCCGAGTACTGGTTAATCTCGTCCTCCAAAAGGCTCGCTATCCAGACCATAAAGGGACAGGAGTTACTGGGTGGTTTTTTAAGGGAAGCAGAGGTTGGCTGGTTATGAGAAAGAGCTGAAGGAAAAGGGAAGTGGAGGGTGAAATCTCTATCCATTCAAAAGTTACAACCAGTCTGTGCTTTATTTCCTAATAATTCAAGAGCCAACCTCTGTCCCTTGGTTCTCACCCTCTAACCACAACTTAAACAACCAAACACTCCCCACCTCTTGCAACAAATATTTTGAGGAAAAATAAAACTTACAATTTAATTACATCTGGGAAATACGCAGCAAACACTGTTCAAAATGGAAGGAAATTTGTGTGAGTGACTCCCAGTATTTTTTTTTTTTTTTTTTTTTTAAGATCACATCCTTCACCTTCCAGTGGAAGGACTTTCTATTATACTTTGAAGGATCCTATATCGCTTTTGGAAACACAATGTTCAAGGTCAGGGGAAGTTCCTCTTTAAAAAAAAAAAAAAGATGTCATGAAAAGGCCTGTTTCTTCCTGTTGTTATGCTTATTAACATGGCACCCATCACCACCATATCTGGGGGGCACAGATCCAAAAGATACATTAGCTTACAAGCAAACAGCCTTGTCAAAAATGAAGCACACATGCTCTTAACAACGTAAGATTACTTATAAGAACAAATATGTAGAAAGAAAGAAAGAAAAAAAAAAGCTAGGATAACAATACAGTAGAGAACCAGGGAATAAAGAGCTGTTGAAAGAAAACCATAGAGACAGACCTAATGTGAGCAGACAAACCAGTAAGCTCAGTATTACAGAAAATGGGTAAATTCTTTAATATATCCAATTCTTACAGTCTCTTCCATCAGCCTGACCACAACCATGAAATTCTGTCACAAGAAGAGAAAAAGCAAGCACAGGCAACACCAAGTGTCAGGGGGGTGGAGGGAGAGAGAATATAGCTGCATGGGCAAATTCTGGTTGGTATCAGATGCCACAGCTGCGCTGCTTTGTCAGCAGTGGGAATGATTTGCACCACTGGAGGATCTACCCCAGAAGGCTGGAATGAGACCCTTGGCCAGTGCAGACCCACAGGCTGTATCACCCTTCTATCTTCTTTCCAGCTGAACAGTAAGGCAGGAAAGGAAAAAAAGAAGTTCAAGTTAAAAAAATTTTCCCATTCCTTCATGGAAGAACCTTCCTTGTTGAAGATTTGTCCCTCAGGGTCTAGGGAAGGTATGCATTTCAGCTGTCCTCTAAGACATTTTATCAAGACATACATCATGCACCCAACTGCACAAATTTGCCAGCAAGTAAAATAAATATGTTTCAGCCTTTGATTTAAGCCACATTAGTGCAGAATATTTTTGCTCCCAAGACTACAAAGCCAGACTTGCTTATGAGGTTATCCAAGGCTGTAGCGTGTGCAGTTCTGAGTGTTTGTGTGGAGTTCCTACTGCAGGTTGCCAGACCTTAGTTTAAGCCCACTTCAAAAACATAATTCCTTCAGACAGGCAGGTAGTTTGCCAGCAATTCTCGTCTCCATCCTGCCTTGGACTTTCCATGGGGAAGAAAAACCTCACAGTAATCAAGGTTTTCTTTGCAGTCTTTTTCTGTACAATTGAAGCTACATAAATATGAGCTTACAAGAAATCTGTGTACAAGCTAAAAGTAAATCAGGTTCAGATAAGCATTTAGCTACATATATCTGGGCAGTAAGAGTAGGTAGAAAAATAGACAAATATTCTTTGAATATTTATACAGACCATTTTCAATGCAAAGTTAGTGAGCTATTAGCATGAAAAACATGCAGTTTTGTGGCTCACGTTTGAATATGCATCTCTGCATCATATCATCTAACTCAGGTTTTTTTGAGATATATTTAATACATTAGTACCTTAAAAAGCAAGAATGGAAAGAAAAAAAAAAAACCAAACAAAACACAGACTCTGTCTAGAAGATCACCTATATCTGAAAAGATAACAATGCTGAAGATACTGGAAAGTCAGCAACGAAACCTAGACTAATAATAGCAGTGTCAGAGTAGGACTGGCAAACAAAAGAAAGGTGTGCTCTCCTGCAGCAGCCTCGCTACTTCAGAAACAGAGAGTAAGCTGGAAAAAGGCTCAACATATAAAAATCAACACCCTAGGGAGGTGGCATGCTGCCCCCTGCCTCCCCCAGGCTTCACCACAGGCACGCAGGGATTTTATTTATACTTCTTAGTTTTATTTATACTTCTCAGTTTTATTTATACTAGTATGTTAACGGTTCAAGCCTGAAAAAGTGCAGATTCTGTACACTGGCAATTAAGAGTCAAGCCTGTGGTACCCTGGCCATCATGCTGACAACAGCTCATGGGCATCTGCCGCAGCTTTTTCCGCACACGACTAGAATGCGTTGCTTGCTCCCACCCGTATTTCACCTATAGCCACAAACTTCCTGCATTTAAAGTATAATTGTTTGGGTTAACAGGACTTGGTGACTACTGACAGAAAAACATTGCAAAAGCTCTATCTAAATAACCTTCAGAGAGCTGTCCTTCCTCAGTTGTAACTATATCTGCCCGAGATTTCTCTCTCTCTCTCCTTCATCAGAGTCTATCAGTTCTTTATTGCTCTTATCTTACTGTACCCATGATATTCTGTAAAGGACATTAACTAGTTGTTCTCATTAAGAATTTATTGCAAAAATAAAAAGCATGGAAGAAAAACCCAAAACCCACAGGACAGGCACAGCCAGAAACCACAATTATAGTGCTTCCTCACCTCCCCCTAGTGAACTGTGACCCTTTCTACTCCCTTCAGCTATCTTCTTCCCATGCAGATAGTGGGAAGAATCAGTCTCCAAGAAAGAAATAACTTTGAAGCTGGCCCTGCTCTGAGCAGGGCGCTGGACCAGACTTCCAGAGGTCCCTTCCAGCCAAAATCATTCTATGACTCTACTTATGAATAAGCATAGCGCTTTTTAAGAGTTTGTTTCAAGAATAGCTGCCAGAGGAAAACACAGAATTGGGGAGTAAAACCAAAAAAACCCACAATAAACTTCGAGATAGACATGCTAAGGTTACTGAACACTGAATAACTTTCTAATAGTAGTACTATGTTTGATAACATTTTTAAATTAGTGGGTTTTAATCAAAGCTGGCATTAAGAGGTAAGCTGACTTCTTAGGCAAGCAACCTCCTCAGTAGCAAAATGAAATTGTGGTTGTGATCAATCAAAACAGTTCTGATTTTCTACACTGGTACTTTCTTTTAAAGTAGATTTTTACACATCTATAATGATTCAGATGCGCTCCAACTAATTGCTCTTCTCAGCCAAGAACAGCATTCATGTCCTCAGCTCAAGCCACAGACACACTCAGACACGCCCTGTATTGCTGCAAGTTCATCTGTAATTAAGCTATTGCAAAATGTTAGCATCATGTACTATTAAATAATCGAAGTTACTAATGTTGGATGGATACCTCCAGGAGGTCAACCCCAGAGAAAGTCCCACAAGGCTTGAGGGCTTGAAACAACATAATTTCCCATGCTGACGATGAAAGGAAGCCAAATTGTAACACATTTAATTGCTCAGCCCTGTCTCTTCCAAAGCTGGTCATCTTTTCCACAGTGAGGACATCTCAGATTTAAGCAAGCCATCTGTCCAGTGTCCACTTTTCCCAATACCTCATTCTGACTGACTGTATATCCACTTGGCCTCTTCTCCAACAACCCATGCTCTATGCAAGCTGGACACATACGAAGAGGCTTCCCCTTGTAACCACAGGAAGAACTTTGACAAACAAACATAGAGAAGAATCACTTCAGCACTTGAAGAAACTACAATATAAGCTAGGTACTTGAACTCTACAGATCTTTCCTTTCTCTGTCACAAGTTATTGCAACACACAGTTTTAAAAATCCCTGTCGAGGACAAAATGTGGGATAGGAACAATCCCCATAAATGGCAACGCATCTTCCTAACCTATGAGAGCTCCAGTAACACTGACAACTGTTATTAAAAGGTCTTTGCCATCACCATTGACAGTTAACTTTAAAACACATTAGACAACTGTCAAGAATGATCGAGGTGAGGTTTATCCCAATAAGGGAGGAAGGATGGACTCAAGTGACCTGTTACATACCTTTCGTACTTATTTTTTGGTGGATTTTGTCATAAATTTCTTTTTATAGAGAAGAATCAAGTAATCAGAATTTAATTCCAGATTATACACCTTGAAGGCAGCACTGAGCTGAGCTGGCACGCCCATTCAGCCCAGCTCTGTAGAGAGACCCTAGCTAAAATTCTGAAGAAACACAGCTTCACCAGCACAACCCTGCACAACCCTGCATCCAGGGTAATAAATCCAGCCTCTCAACACAGCTAATAGTTCAGCCTCAGCATCATGCTGGCAGAGCCACCCTGCTTCCACTCCCAAAGGCCTCCATGGAAATCTTCCCCTTTATAATATATGTGCACCATGCAATTCCATTTTTTAAAATAAATAAATAAATTACCAAAATAATTCACATTACTGCTGCAGTTCTTTAATGATTTTAAGAGGGAACATAGGGGCAAGAAGACTCTCTTAAAGGAACAGCATTGTCTCTCACATCACCATACCAGCACTCATGATCACAATAGTTTTATATAAAACTTAGACATAAATATAAACTTTAGCTGACCTACATCTTTCCAGGATGAAAAAGTATTTTTGATCAATAATTCTGAATATATACAATAAGTTACACTGGATGCGTGATTTACATAATGACACCTACCTGCAGCTGCGAAGCACAAAATCATCAAAGCAAACACTGAAGTCACACAACTTGAAGACATTTTTGCAAACGCTGTATCTTCTCAAATCAACTCCCTTTGTAGCTCTTCATGCAGATTTACTTCCTTTGAAATTTGTGATATGTTTTGAAATCAAATCTTCCAGACTTTTAATTGCCTACAGAAAGAAGTAAAAATAAATTTTAATGCAAATATAACTTACAGAAATGTTACTAGATATTTAAAATTGTTTCTCCTGTAACAAGAGAAACAATTCCTTCTTAAAGGACTACTAGAGGAGTGCATTTTATATTGCCAGGTACCCTAGGTAGTGATAGCTTAGTACACTTTCCTCCTTGTATTTCAGCACTTTGCAGCTGTTGCTCTTTCATATTATCCATTGTGCAAATTGTGATCTACTTGGAAGTGAAATCCCAGAGTCCTTTCTGTCAACTAATACTGAAGTCCTGCTCAAGCCTGCCAATGATACTCACAGCCTCAGACATGTTTATTTTAAGTATTCAGACTTTTTCTGGGACATATAAACATTTGTTTGTTTATTTATCTGCTGCTACCTTTATTATACCATGGACAAATGTTTCACATGTGCTCTAGCTGGTTTACGAGTAACACGATAAATTTAACTCATCATTTCTCAGTATCACAAATTCTGAAAACTTTTCAAGGCCACTCGATGCTAAATAGAAATACAAAGCTGTTCAGAATCTTTATTTTAAGAGATTTCAAGACATGATACACCAGGTCAGTAAAACAACTTAGATGTGCTATACAAATAAACGATGATACAACAGATGCCTGCAGGCATTAAAAACATCAAAAATTCTGACCCCAGAATGCACGCTGCAGATTTTTGAGGGGAAACACTCTATGCACAATATCCTCTTGTACTTTTTTTTTTAATCTGTTCTCAGTCATCTAGATGTCTAGAATGAGACTATGGACCAAGTAGGTAAGGAACCAGAACGTTGGTATCACGCTCAGTGAAATAAAAATCTTACCTACTTTACTTCACTACCAGCCTTCAGGAGCAGAAGGTGACAGATGGTGCCTTAGCAACCACATACTCACCACAAAGCAATGCAAGCTATTACAAACAACCATCACAGGGCTAAGTGATAGCAAAACACTGAGTCAGGACCAAAATCTAAACCGTGACAACATGAATACCATTTAAAAGGGTCTTGCTGACATTAAAATGGAATGAAATACAAAGTCAGACAAAACCAGGGCTAGGCTCTGCCACATAGCGTGTGCCATGCTGTGCGTGATCAAAAGTCTGCACAAGGAAAACCTGTACCTAGACCAGCACTTTAAGATACCTGCTGATAGCACTCCTGCGGCTAAGAGGAATACACCAGAAACTCCTTTGGGGAATTTCTCCATGGGTTATTCTGCAGAGACAGCACTGCCCTGTGCGGAGGCAGCTGCAGCTACCCACCAAGAAAGGGCTGTCAGTGCCCAAGGCCAGGACCAGATCCTTCATTCAGCTCCCAGCACTTCTGAGCAGTCTCGGCGGTGCCCCAGATCACACCTGCGTCGGGGAGAACAGGCTGCTGGGAGCACCCAAACACCACACTTCTGCAGGACAGAAATGTACGGGGCAAGGAATGAGCTGGATATCTATCACAACATGGGGTTTCATGCAGTTCACTTTCAAGCTCAGCATCCCATATAGAAGCAGATTTGCTTTTGTTTCCTGTTTGCTTTTGGCACGTGATATTTTAGGTGGAAATTCCATAACTGGTTCTTTCCCCCGTGTACCTCCTCATTGCCTCCTTTACAGTGGCTTAAAAATGCTACTTAGTAACCTTTACCTTCTACCTACTGCCTACTGGCACTCAATCTGGGGAAAAGGAGTTTACTCTTGACTCCAAAGAGGTACACTTACCACTTTGCACAGTGTAAACAAGATCTGGGTATCTTGTTATCTGCTATTCACAAAATTATGTATGATTAATATATGATTAGATGTACCAAACTGGAGATTCTTTTGCATCAGAATTAAATTATGAGACACTGTCACTATCTGTGAAAATACTTAGTCATACTAACCTAAAACCTTGGCCTCAAAAATTAAGAACCTGTGTAACTACCCTGGGATGTTTAACATAGCCTTAGCCACAAAAAAACCCCAAACTGCATTTTTGTTCTCTTCCATGCATTGTCCTTTTTAAAACTGGCCCTGAACTTAGGAATAGATATTAATTAATCTAAGAGAAAAAATGTTTCAAGAAATAAACAAATACCTACTTATATATCACTCATGTAACTACATCAGTTCTGTATAATTTTGCTTATTCAATCTCAAAACATATCACTGTTACTGAGGTTGAATGTTTCATCACTTACAGGTTCTCTGGCACAAACTATTCTTTCTACTGTTTGTTAGGATCAATACATTTAAAAAAACATTAGATGAGACTACAACACTATCACAAAACACAACTGAGACGCTGCAATGAATTTCTGTCATTATTAGCAAGACAAACAACACAGCCCCATAAAGCACCAATAGTCCACCCTAAAACCCCAACCAAGCATGCTCTACCTAAAGATTTCTTCTATGACATTTTGTAGAAGATGGGTTCATCTTCAAGAAAAAAAGGTTCTGGAGAAGGATGAGCACACACACACACAAAAAACCAATGCTGGAGACAGCTCAAAACAGGAAAACCTCAGAAAATGACAGCTTCCTTGGGCAATTTACAAGGCTTGTAAAAATTATTCATCCTGAACCTACTGGAAGCATTCAATGAGTTCCTAGATACCTCTCATCTCCCCCTAGAGTGTAAGGTTATATAGCTAAACCCTCAAATCCATGAGGGATACTGAACCTTGTGGTAAATTAAGGCCAACCTTTATTAAACAGAAATAATAAATTGTTGACAAGAGTGTTGGACAATCCTTTAACACAGAAGTTTTTGAACATGAAAATCCAAATCAAACAGGTTTAATGCCAAAACGGCAAGCCATAAGGAATTTATGACAGATACTGAGCATCATTTGGGAAGTCAAACGTAAGCTGGAATCATTTGTTGCTATTTCTCTAGACGAAAAGAAACCTAAATCTACTCAGCGAGAGTATTTGGTTGCTAACTCAATTTTTAAATGCTGCCATAAAGAAAAATGATCAAACACAGCAAACCATGAGATTTCTAGCCAGTGTTAACTATAAAAGACCACCACATTGTCCTGCAAGATGTCATATGTGCAAACAGGCAACGAATAAGCATTGTGAAACTTGAGTTACTGATGTATAACCATTTCATCAACAACAACGAACAAAAGAGAAACCAGAAAAAGAGCAACTACAGCACATACGCTCAGTAACATACTAAATAGGAAAACACAAGATAATACTTAGATCGCTCTTCCATCAGCACAAACCTCTCATTCTTCAGTGACATTTTTATAAGGCACACAGTTGTGCAGAAATAGGGAGCACAGGGAAAGAAGTGGAGATAAAGCGATGCTGCTGAGAGCATCTGTGCCGACCACCTAACCATGTTAAAAGGCCAAGTTTCGATTTGACTTTGATTTGGGAAAGATGATTTAAAAAGGAGAGAGAATACATACACATTTCCATCTGTATGTAAAAACGAAAGAGTGATTTGATTCCTACCGCAACCCACTGACCAATAACATTTACAAGGTGTAACTCGGAGCAGGCAGTATACTATCGAAAAGCCTAGGCTTCTATTTCCGATTCTTCCAGCTCGTGAAGGGTGAATAATGGAGACTTAAATTAAATTAGGAAGAGCTTTCTAAAGAAAAGGCTCACTTGCTTGAAGATACTCATTCACAAACTTAAAAAGGAGGGAAAATTTCAAACCTTGAAAGACAATGTGAAAAGGTGACAAACTGACGGCGAGTTTCATTCATTTAGGATGGATGATATCCAAACCACCAGCTGCACATCAGCAATTCAAGTCAAAAAGCACAGATGAAAAAGCTACCAATAATTCATTTAAGAATAAACCTACTAAGCAGGCAATTTCTCAGTATTTTGGAAAACCTCATCATCCTCATCTGTGACAGAAGTCAGCTATGAAGCTGCTATTATCTGACCATCTGACAGTACCAAAGAGAAACGAGTAAGAAAACAGGTGAGAAAAATTCAGCTGTGGTGCAAAACATGACAGATTTTGCTTCAGTGTGAAACCTGCTGTCACTAGAAGAATATGTGAAAGCTGCAAACTAGGAAAAGTTGAGGCAGTCCACAGAATAGGGAGACATTTCCTTTGAAATAAGAGAAGAAAGCTGTGCAAAGGGATCAGGAACTAAACTATTTATCCAAGAAATAAACACAACTGCTAGTCAATTTGAGATTCAAAAGAAATTTCCGAGAGAATCATCTTTTCCTTTGGGGTATATCTGGGTGGCTATTTTTGTAACTGACGTCATGAAAGGGCATATTAAAAGCATAACCAAAAAATCCCAGTGAGGAAGAGGAAGAGAAGGTAACATGAGAGCTTCGGGTTTACTAAACATACTGTTTTCATGCCAATGCTTTATACTACTACAAGCTGCAAGAAAGGCTGGCTAAAGAGGGCATCTGCAGCCAGAGCCACTGAAGACTAAGAGGCACAGTCTGCTGGGGTCATTTTCACTGAAGTTTGCTGTCGTAAAGGCCACTGGTCCTGATAAAAGAGAGGGCCTTAAAAGCACATAAGAGCCTGTTTCATTGAGAAGTATCATTTTGCAGATGCAATCGGGAATGAGTGCTATTGGGGACATCAGGAAGACTCTTACTACTACTAGATTTTACTAGGTTTGAAAGAAGTCTGGGGGAGTGAAAGGGGGGAAACACATTTTGAAGTACATGAGAACAAGAAGAGGAGGAAGTACGAGGTTTTAATTTGATTTAAAGTAGGAGATGTCCACGAGAATTTTAATGCGTAAAACTTAGCTAGAAACCAGTGAAAAATATGATGCTTTTGGGGGGCACTGGGACGCGCTGACTGGCCTGTGAGCGTGGCCATCCACAGAAGGACAGATCTCATTGCTAGTCTAAGCTAGAGGACAAACAACGCTCCTTAACTCAATGGTATTTAAAAGAATCTGACTTTGTTAGAGCCAGCAGCAGTAAGCACAAAACACAAATCACCTCAGTACACTACTGTTATCTCTCTACCTTTCATTAACCAAAACATTTTTTATTTGTAAAAATCTGCTACCCCTCTTCCTCAGAATTCCAGTCTTTTGTGCATTTTTTAAAGCTATCCTTTGAACTAAAAAGTCACCTTTAATACTACAACATGACCAAAGAATTCAGAAGTTAGAAGCATGCTGCTTACTCTTAAAAAAAACAACTTTCCACTAAGGATTTCCCAGCCCTCACTGACAGGAGCTACCAGGACGTAAGGCTCTGTGGTCTATGGATGGCTTGTTACTAAGAAATCACATCCTGCGCTGTTCTGCCACCAGCAGAAAGGTATCCATCCCCATGCCTGCTTACCGCTATCCAAAAAGGGGACTGGACTCTGCTCTAAAGTGCCTGAAGAGCTACAAGTAAGAATGACCAAGTATAAGCCCTAGGATTAAGTTTTGTCTTCAGAACATTTGAGCACCTTTCTACTCAGCCTGTTTCTGTACTTCTAGCAAAATACCTATTACATATTACCCTTCTTGAGATCAGTGGTTTCCTTAGCTTCAATTTTTACCCACTTTCCTTCTCCTGATAAATTTATTTTTGCCTACTTTTTCAAAGCTTCTCTGCATAGTCCAACCTAGCAATATATATGCCTGCAGGTGGCCACAGCCGCAGATTTGGGGGTGTTTCTGTTTCCTATTAAAGGCTTCTATAGCATAGGAATTTGCCACATTTTTTGCTGAATTGGGTTCTTATTGCTTTATTTTCCCCTTTTATTTCTGTTCCCTTAAGCCTTTTCCCCAATAGTCACCATCTGTTTCTTTAATCACCACCTACCTTTCCCATACAAGTTCTTCCCTTGCCTTAACTCTATCCTCCTCGTTGTCTAACCTTTTCCTTTACTGCCTGAAGAATAAATTCCACTTCCTCTCCTCCTTATCGACATGGACTCTGGTAATTCCCTCCTCTTTCCATGCATGGTGCCAGAGGTTGCACAGTTCTCTACAACACTGCTAACAAACACTTCTCTACCAAAGCGAGCCAAAAATCCTCCTCCTTTAAGTCACATCACAAGTCCCACCGAAGTGAATGGGGATACTTGAGCGAAGCCAGCAGGATCTGTCCCTTTGTGTTGTTTTGCCATAGCAACCTGAACCCAAGTTTCTAGGCCATCCAAGGCGGCCTTCACAGCCAAAGCTTTTTCACTTTTTGTTTGTTTGTTTTACGCATGGCAACCATTGAACTTATTTAACCAGTTTTTCTCCCATTTGTCCATGTTGGCTCCCTATGTGAATGCAATGAATACATGCATTCCATGCATAAGTAAAAAAGGCAGTCATTTGTAATCAAGTACACCCAAGCTCAATTTAAAAAAAAAAAAAAAAAAAGCACAAATGGTTAACTACAGGACCAGTTCTATAAACTTAGGAATAGAACAGTCTTTGAAAGAGTTTATTTATAACCCTACTCCTATTAAATATGCATTTTAGCAGATTTCTTTTTTATTAGATGACATTTATCCTCTGTGAATTCTGCATGATTTGCACACATACAGGTCGGAAAACTGCCTAATAAGGTTAGCAAATATTAGTACGGAATTGAAAATTTGTATGTATTTTTTTAATGCCTAGTCCAATACCTAATGTCCAAGGCATATACATGAAGTTCCACCATTCAGAACTCAGAACAGTAACTTATTCATAAACTATTAAGGGGACAGATTCTGTTTTAGAAACAACAAAGTGGTTTCGTTTTCAGGGAATATATGAATAGTAATAAAACTAAAAATCCTGACATATCAAAAGCCCAGGGAAAAAGTAACTCTGATGTCCTGCAGTTCACAAGCTGCTGTGCTTGTAATGGGACATTTCAACAAGTCACAGTTAAAGGCTATGGGAACTGGACAAGTGCCAAGGGAAGATGTTTTATGCCATTTAGCAATTGTGCCCCTCTATTCCATGTGACTTTTGTTTTAACATTTTGTTTATTTATTTTCTTATTAATGTATTACAATGTAGCCTGCCAAATTACAGGAAGCCACAAAATATACACAAATGAGTCCATAAAAGATGTGAAACCATTTCACCTTTTTAGTAACGGTTTACCAAGGTTGGTTTTGTTACCTGGTACATATTTTGCCCACAGTTGGCATGATGCTCCAGTTTGGATGGGGGTGTCTATTCCCAGTATCATTTCATAACCACCTTCCCCTTCAGCTTCCCAACATTTTTTTTTTAAATCACCTCTTGAATTGCTGTGAGTTTAGATCAGAAAAATAAAGTCATGACACCAGACACTGTGGAAGTTTCGGCTGAATAATCATTGCACAATATAGTACAAAAGTAATAGACAGTTTACAGAAACAGGATAAAAATCATTCTGTTGTATGTTCCCAGGACTTCCCTTCCCTCAAACACAGGGAGGTATGCAGCTGAATCTTTGTAGGCTGAGGGGCAAGGTTTTGCTTACCAAGTGTAAACAAGAGAATAGCCTCTTACAGGATCAGGATGTAGGAGGGTTTCAATAGGTGGAAGGGAAGGAAGTGCATTCGGGAGTCTTTTAGTGGAAGGAGTACACAAGACTCTTCCATGAGGAGGAGACTGGAACCGATCCCTTTTTGACAATAGCAGAAATTCCTAGAGGTTACCGAATCTCCACAGAAGGGACTGTACACGACACTGAAGACAGAGTTTAAAAAGACCAACACCCTACATGTAACTTGAGTACCGAATCAGAACTTTTCTACTTTAACGCAGAGCCCTCGGGGACATCCAACATCAGAGCATCTCTAAAGGGAGTGGAGAAAACAAGATGTTGGGATGCTGTACAGTTCTTATACTATAATGGCTCGAGCAATCTGCAATCTAGTACCAGCTTCAGCCACATATTTTCTGCACAACGTGCAGTTAGTCTCTTCTTTCACAAGCAAAAAAGTCGTAACAGGACCTTGGCTTGGCCACAGCAGCCCCCCCATAACACCTACCTAGAAAGATAACACTACTTTAGGCAGTTCTGCTTCCATCTTCTAGTTGGAAGATGGATGAAAAATCTCACTACTCTAATTAGGGAATACCAGTGGCACAATTATATGCCATCTTCCTGATGAACATTCAGGTAGCAGAAGGAGGAAAAAAGCAGAGGCTTCTAGAAACGTACATACATAGAGACTAGGTTAAAGTTTTCATGGCAGCCCAAGAAATCTATGAGTCTCAAATCTACATTTAAATAAAACTCAGGTTCCCAATGAACTCAACCAGTAATATCTCAACACAACTAACAGGAACCAGGCGCATGTTTTTTAAATGGGACTTGCTGCTTCTGAAAAGCTGACCCTGAAACAAAAACATTTCTAGTGCATAGGAATCTTCAGGCTGAACAAGAAGATCATAAATTGCATGAAACAAATCTCTACAACCTTTCCTCCTCATAGTTAAATTTCTTTGGCCTAATTACTTTATTTTTTCATGGTTTCTAATTGGAAACAGAATAGGTTTCCTGGCACTGGACTATCTTACTCTTCATAAACACAGCAGCAGCCAACAACCTCACACAAATTTCATTTATCTTAAGTTTTACTTGGCTCAGTTTCTAATTGCACACCTAAACTAAACAGATAACAGTTCTAATGTACCTATCAAGACAGATATAACCCTAGGGAAGGCATCTCCTTGTGGAGAATGGATGGAAAGTTACCAACAACTCAGCAAGGCTTCTTCTACTCAGGGTAAAACATTTCAGCAAATTATTCTGTCAATGAATGCTTGATGCTGGGTTTTTTTTCAAGACTAAACTGCAAAACCTTAGAACTGTATCTAGAAATATTCTAGCTGGAACCTTCCTACCAGGAAAAAAGCTAAACCAATCTCTGTTGGATTTAAAAATCTTGAAATGACCTCTACACATTTAGAAAAGTGGTTTTGAAACCATGGCCCACAAACACCCAAAATTCTCTGGGTTAATTGTGAGAAACCCACAAGGGGTAATAATGAAAAGCAAGACTATGGCATTAAGCATAAATTCACTATATAAGGATGCAATCTTCTCCAGGGGGGGACGGACGGGGGAGGGGAAAGGTGGTCAGCAAATTGAACAGGATTGAAAACCAGTGTTTCCCATTACAGAGGAATTGGATGAGGTGATACAAATCAGCCCTCCCCACTGCCACTGGCCATAAGATACTACAAGATGTAAATTAACAGGTTAAAATATTAACTACTAGGTACTTTAAAGTTAACCGCATGCAATATCAAAATCACATGGAAAAAAAAGGAAAAAAAAAGAAGCATGTATTGAATTTTGCTCTCTAGAATAAGGCATACTCTAGAAAGCAGGTAGATTAATAGATTATTTCTTCAGGTTGCTAAGCAAGAACACAAGATAAACACGTTTATCAAAAGTTAGCTGTTAGCCACTACATTTTCAGATGCACATCTGTAAGATAGGAAACTTCTCCCACACAAATAGGGAAGACCTTAAATTGCTACACAGTTAAAAGAATGAGTCAAAAGGAGCTTCCCTTTGTGTAGGAGTAATCTACCTTCTCCCTCATTGTCTGCCAAATAACCAGTATAATTTAATTTGTTGGGCAGAGAAACACGTTCAGGTCAAGGCAAAACTTTTTTCATAAAAACTATCATTTATAAGGAGTGTGACAAGGATTTGTTTCAATCAAGATACGCATCACTGGCATGTTCCACTCAGAATGTAGATATACTCCCATATAATTTTTACTATATAGAATTTCCTGCCTTTCATTATTTTATATTAAATATATACATGAAGACTGTAAAAAGCTTTGAACACAAGTTTAGGAAGATGGAAGGCCACAATAAATTCCTATATTCATATACATAATTTGTGCATCTTGTATGCCAGAAGGAAATCACTGCACCTCATCACTGGAGTGAACCAAATCACCGGATCTACAAGTATTCAGAAACACTGGTAATTTTGAACACTGGACGGAGGAACTAATCCATCACATAACACGAGCGGTACATACTGGAGGAGTGACTTGGTCCATTAATATATTAGCCTTAAAATAAGAAAAGGCCCATCTTTTCAAATACCACAATAGCTGTTCTGTAAATCAAACCAGAATTTTGCTTCACTCAAATCATTGTCAAAAACAAAGTATTGCATTGATGATAAAATACTACCACAGTTCTCAATCACGTTGTGTCAAATGCAGCTATAATCTAATAAATTACTTCTATAAATCTAAGACAAAAGAGGACGTCTTCAATCCACCTCCAACTTCTTGACAAAGAAATACATGTATTCAGCAGATCTATACTACACAGTAAGCTCAATGGATGCTTTGCGATTTTTCTATTGTCCCTGACTCACACAACGAACCTACACTGATTTCCAACAGAAAATGCCTATGCTTACGAAGGAAATCAGAGTATAAGTGAATTGCCATTCTTTTTCAGAATCATTAACGTTACCTTATGTACCACAGCCCCTATTGCCTTCTGTGAAGAAAAACAACCTATACATGTTAGCTCTATAATTAACCTGTTTCAGACCCATGACCTCTAGATAAGCTATTCTCCTGCAATCTAAATACGTCTCGTGCAAGGTCACAACCAAACTTATTTAAAAGAGGGGCCCTTTCCAGCTGACTCCCAAAATTTTCCAACATGTTGCAACCGAAAAAAAAGAAAAGAAAAAAAAAATCTGAACTTGGCCAACTAGTGTATTAAAATTAGACAGACTATTAAAGAGAAGTGCTAAATATAATGGAATTAAATTTGCTAACAATAAACAGATATAGCTCATTTTAAAGTACTATTCACAGAATTAATATGAAATAATGATTTTCATATTTTCCTCAACAAATTCATTTATTTCACTATAAATACATCACAAACTAACATATTTTGCCAAACATAATTATTTGTAAGCAATACAATGCAACAATATAACACAGTGCAATATATAAAATGTTCTCTGCTGAACTTGACAAATCTGACTACTTAGATACTCAAGGTCATAAAGGATGTTCTTTTAAAAAAATCTGTTTTGCCAGACTGGAAATTAAAAAAATGGGGTATATACTAAGTAGCATCTTTAAAGTCCCTCTTTCAGTGATTTCCAGAGATGTGTAAATCTGTTTCATTTTGGCTACCATTGAGTTAATTGTTGCTGTAACAGTGCAAGAAATGCTGCTCTATTGGATGACTGCCAGCACATAAAAATGTGAATCCACAGTTATGGATAAAGCAATTCCAATTGCACTACTTCTTTGCTAGTACGTTTTTATGGCAAAACATGTTTCTATTCATAAAGTGGCTAGAAACTAGCATACCGCTGTTAACCACCACAAATATTACTGCTATAGAAGTAATGCCTATTTATAATACACAAATATTTTGTGGAACTAGATCAAAAGTAATGTGATTGCAAAGATATTTGCAACCTGTATCCCACAGAGTATTTTCTGAGATCTACATAAATTGCCCAAGATTTGGTAATTCATGTCTTAAATGTTAACAGAATATTATTGAAGATACCAAATAAAACAATTGTAAGACAAATTAGGCAAAGCTTTAACACTATTTTCAAGTAACATTAAAACAGAAATCTCACTTTGACTTTACAAACTACGTACTTCAGCATCTCAGAGAACCGTATAGGGGAGAAAGTTTTGTGATTCCACAAAAATGATAGAAGAGGGAGATCACCAGTGGAACTTAACATACATCTTTCTGTACCTTCAGTATCCGGCAACGTCAGATAATGCTCTTAAAGAAGAACGTGTGGCCACTGGAATATGTGTATACCTGGTCACTGAAACAATGGGAACAAAATTCATATTCATTTAATACCTCATATGCAGTCAGTGCCATTCCAGAACCAGAGGAGCTTACATCTCTTCCTTTAAGCCTGACCTGGGATTGTTAATTTCAGTTGAACTATATTTTGTCTCCACTTGCTCTAAGGTGGAGACAAGGCTAGGAGAATAGACAATTGTTATCACTCACAAGTAGCAAATCAGGTACTCCGTAGCAAATGCTCCTAGGCATATTTTTACCACACCATCAGTGAAAGACAGCTCACCCCAAAGTATAAGCAGCAAGATCTCTCACATTTACTGCAGGGTAAGAGCCCGTTCCCTGGCTTTTACCGGGGAATAGCTGACATGCTGCAAATTCCCACCTTCACTTAGCATTCAGCAATCTGTTTGTATACCCATACCTTAAGTATTTGCCGTTTGACTGCATCAGACTTCACAGACTAGAAAGCAATATGGATCAATGCAAGTAATCCAGATAACCTGCTTCGGCAACAGCCTTTACATTCAGTATTCCTGGCACAAAAGACGTAATTAATTGTTACGCCAATACAAATCAAAAAGAAAAATCATTATTGATCCATGCTGGGAGCGTCAGTTGACCTTTACAAAAATAAGCTAGAAATGACTTCTTAAAACCTAAGAGAATATCTAAAAATATTCTCTCTTATGGAAACCCTAAATACTAGGAATAGTTTCTTGTGAGAATTCAACTTTTTTGCAACTCAACTTTAGCTCTCGGGATTTCTGTATACAATCATAAATGTGATACAGTAATAGTTTTACTGTGAAAATATTTTGTCTAGCTCATTATCTAAAACTGTATGGGATTACTCAAAATATATTTTTTGGGGGTTAATTAATTCATCTCAAACATCTTCAAAGAGAAATTTCACTTAAATAAACCTCTAATGTTTTTTCAAGTTCAGTTCTGGCTAATACGACAAAAATTCCATTCAGAAGAGCGGGAGACATGCCTGCTAGAGCAAACTAATAAACAAGCATTCAAAAATTATGTGTTTGTTTGAATGTATGGTTATGGGGGGGGGGGGGTAAATTGACATTCATCTTCTAAAGAAATACTATCAAAAGTATAGGCCCAAAGTTTTAACAAGTTGCAACTGCAGTAGGAAGAGAGATTTCATAGACAGAAAGTTTTGTGTTCCCCCTGCTGGTTTAGCAACTAACTTCAAAACACTGTTCCTAGAGGTAGGCATCAAGATGCAGGGTATTAAAAGATGTTTTGCATGTCAGAGAACAAAAATTGAAACTTACTTTTTAAAAGAAAACACATCCATGGTAAATATCATTTACATACTCTGACTAGATGAGGCTCTGGACACACAAAACGTGCATCAGAATCAACGACCAAACAAGACCTCCCCAGAGAGAGAAAGCACAGTAGAAGAGAAAAATCTGAAGTGTCACTTTAAACTTAACAAGGTTGGACTATAGCAAACAATTGGGGGAAGCAAGCTTCAGAGTAAAGGACTCTTCACTGAAGGAAGCCAACAACCTGCCCCCCCTCCAACACCCGTCCCTCCCTTCCTCCCCCAGCTAGCCGGGAACGCCGAGCACCGGCTACAGCAGTTGGTGTCGGCCCAGGTCTGCGTCCTAAGAAGAGAAGCTCCTCCTCAGCTAGAATTCAAACCCTGTAAGCCTTCACGGGTTAAACTGGAGCTCTTCAAATGAATAAGCATCTTCCATTAACATTTTGCTAACACTTTTGTTGGAAATACTTTGACAGGACACCTGTGCAGTGCTAATTAAAACCCAGCTACCAACTCATGTTGTCTCTGGCATTCATAGAAAAAACATGGTCTATAAGGCAAATAAAGTATTCCTGGCAAGAAGTGATAAACAAACAGATTTTGTCTTTGGAAGAAGTTGTATTTACACGTGTAGTTTTAAAGCCTTCCGCCTGTGAGACCACAATAGCAACAGTGCTCCACCGTAAGCCAAACCTATTTGGTCCCACTAGCCGTGAAAAAGCAGGTGGCTCTCTCACTTTGGGTTTTCTCCCCAGAGGGGGTCTAGTATCAGCCTGTTTGGCCTCATCCAAAAAAGAGTAAATAAATACTTAGTTTGGTATACAGACCCAACCAGGAAAATTTCTTTCTTAGAACAAAATCATGGCACGCGTTCATCCAAGTCTCTCTCTAACAGGCTACAAACCCTACCAAGAGGTTTGTGTTAAAACTGAACTGTGCTCATGATCATGCATTTCAGAAGAAAATAACAAATTATGGCAATTAAATTATAACAGCTACAGCTTAATAGAACTGAGATAAGTAGATCTACATCTGGTTACATCCACAGCAAGTAGAAAAGGCATAACCACACATGCAGCTATACCTGAGATCTTTTCCTTTGAAAATGACAAGAAGTATCATCTCCTGTACCATTTGACTTCAGCGACGATAACTTTGGAATTACGAGTGCATCCGAAAATAGGGAAAGTTGAAAGAGTTACTTAATTTACATCTAACTTTAACGGCATATTACTGTTATCACTAGGAGAGATGTACTCAGAAGGCTGCAGTGAATCGACTCCAGTACATCCCCTCCAAAATAGGCAACGGTAAATCCCACAGGTCAACAATGCCTCAACAAAACTGTAACGAAGTGACATGATACTGGCCTTTGCATGATTCTCACACACACTGAATTTACACTCTGCTAGTGCATTACTAAGTTCCCAGCTGGCCTCGTTAAGGGTACGATGACCCCGATATGCACGGTGGTGTTAGCATCTGTAAAGGACCTCACTTGGTGCCAGTGAGCAACTCGCCCAGCACGTTCCAGGCAGCCTGACGCAAATGATTTCCGTTGGGACACCTGTAGCTTTTACTCACCCGAAGCCCACCTCGCGGCTCTCCATTCCCACAGGGAGCCTGCACGTTTGCACGGTCGGGACCGG
>NW_009207786.1:0-364 GCF_000690835.1 Fulmarus glacialis
TACTCCCAGCACCGCTGCATCAGCCGGTACACCTCCTCAGGGCACTGCTCGGGGGGGTCCAGCCGCACGCCTGGAGGGCAGCAGGGATGGGGACATGGCAGCCCGGGCTACCGGCCCCTCGCCCCCCAAAGCTCTGTCCTGCCCGTCCCATGGGCACGGCTCCACGGCGCACCCGCAGTGCTGGGCCCACAACCCCGCAGTGGCCCGCGAGATCCAGACCCTGGCCACGTCCCTTACCCTGCTCCACCGCCTCTCGTGTCTGCTGGTTGCTGAGGTTGGTGTAGGGGACAGCGCCCAGGATGAAGGCTTCCCACAGCAGGATCCCAAAGCTCCAGACATCGCTCTCGGAGCTGTATCGGGCTGT
>NW_009207786.1:857-1262 GCF_000690835.1 Fulmarus glacialis
GGGGGCCCGCCCACTGGCCGGGGATCTGTTCCATCCCCCCCGTGTAGGCGTAGATGCCATCCTCCTCCTCCCGTGACATCCCAAAGTCGCTGATCTTCAGGGCGTTCTTCTCTGTCACCAGGCAGTTGCGAGCGGCAAGGTCCCTGGGACAGCCTCGAAACATCAGCCGGACGCCCAGCCGACCTCACGGGACGGGGGGCAGCGAGGGCTCTGGGGTTCACCCTGCCCTGCCCGGCACCCGTCCGTGCCGCCGGAGCCCACCTGTGGATGCAGTGCTTGCTCTCCAGGTACTCCATGCCGGCGGCAGCATTCTCCGTCATCTTGATCAGCTCCTTCACCCGTAGGTGGGGCCCCTCGCTGCGCCGGAAGCTCAGGAAGTCCCCCCCTGCACCCCGGATTGTGGCG
>NW_009207786.1:1423-1690 GCF_000690835.1 Fulmarus glacialis
ACAATGTTCGGGTGGTTGTACTGCTTGAGGATCCTGTGGGGACAAGGACAGGCACTGTGAGTGCAGGGGGGCCCGGCTGCCCCGGGCACAGGCCACCTCCGTGCCGTCCCCAGGACACTCTACCCAGCTGACCCAGGGGCACAGCCCTCGGCACAAGGATGCTGCAGTCCCAGCAGGGTTTGAACAGCCCCAAGTCCCAAGGACGGGCAGATGGGCTGGGACAAGGGTGATGGCTGCACAGACCTGGCTTCCTGCAGAAACTTGGCC
>NW_009207786.1:1887-3308 GCF_000690835.1 Fulmarus glacialis
CCTGTCCTCCTACAGACCCAGTGGGGACAGCCCTGTGCTCCCGCAGACCCCGTGGGGACAGCCCTGTCCTCCCGCAGACCCAGTGGGACAGCCTTGTCCTCCTGCAGCCCCCGTGGGACAACCCTGCCCTCCCGCAGACCCTGTCCAGGCAGGGACCAGGGCACCCTGACTCACCCGGCCGATGCGCTCCCCCAGCAGCACGTCCTCGTGGTTGAGTACCCATTTGTCAGCCCTGTGCTCCCGCAGACCCCGTGGGGACAGCCCTGTCCTCCCGCAGACCCAGTGGGACAGCCTTGTCCTCCTGCAGCCCCCGTGGGACAACCCTGCCCTCCCGCAGACCCTGTCCAGGCAGGGACCAGGGCACCCTGACTCACCCGGCCGATGCGCTCCCCCAGCAGCACGTCCTCGTGGTTGAGTACCCATTTGTCCTGCAGCAAGCAGACACTGAAGGCGATGAGCCGTCCCCCAGCCCGCCCCAGGCCCACATCCCACCCTGCCCCTGCAGCTCCCTCTCACGCAGCCCCGGAGCGGGGGTCCTCAGCCCCCAGACTCCCTGCCCAGGGCTGAGTCACCACATCTGGTTGGAGAAGCATGCTTGGGGCTCTCAGCCCAGCCATGGGCAGGAGAAGGGGCCGGGCAGGGCTGCTCTGTGCGCAGGGGACTCGTCCCCCTCCCCACTGCCTGCCGTCACCTTGGGCACAGCCCTGGCCAGGACGATTCCACTCTTGCGGGTGATGGGCTGCTGGCTCTGCAGGAGGTGCTCGATGAGCAGTGGGATAGTGGGGAAGCCTTCCCCCTCCAGCCGGTACATGTTCTGCGGGGAGGAGAGGCTGAGGCCTGCAAGCACGCATGGGTGTGCTCACGAGGGCTGGAGTGCATGGGTGTGCACGCATGGATGAGTGTGCACGCACACAATGCAGAACATGCACGCACACTGGGCACGGCAAGCACGCATAAGTGGGAGTTCACACGCACAATGCAGAGCTCTCACCCCACGCTCCGCGCTTGGCCTGTGCAAGGACAGGTGCACACAACTCGTACCGTACATACACGTCCCGTGCACTCACACCAGGGCCCCCATGGCTGCAGAGCCAGGAGCCATGCCTGGGGAGGGGCGCCCCGCCTGACCCTGGCTGTCTCTCCCCGCCCGTGGTCACTCACGTCGGCAGCCTGGATGATGAAGTGCCGGGGCTGCCCGTCCCACAGCACGCTGAGCACATACTCCTGCTTGCCCTGGCTCTCCCGCACCAGGAAGTCCCCACTGCAGCTCAGCAGCTCCTGCACCTCTGAGCGCGGAATGGCCCCATGGTACCAGGCCTGCTGGCACAGCGGCTTCTGCACCTCCGGGATCAGGGGCACGGGGGGCGGCAGCTGGATGGAGACAGGGGTGAGCCCAGCTGTGCCCCCGCGGTCGTGCTGGA
>NW_009207786.1:3381-3585 GCF_000690835.1 Fulmarus glacialis
GAGGGTTGGCTGAGTGACTGGGAGGCTTGGCAAGGCAGCCGGGCAGGAGGGCAGGGTGTCTGGAGGTGCCCAGGGACTCACCAAGTACTTGGGGCTGAAGATGCCCGAGATGTGGTTCTTGAGGGTCTCCAGCGCGGTGGCCCCGCTCCTCTCCTGCTCCTGGGAGGAGGTGTGAGCTGTGTGCTGGGCAGGGGGTGATCCCAG